>NC_089844.1:197669436-197909436 GCF_035609145.1 Eleutherodactylus coqui
TGGTTCATACCTTAAAGGAATGGGGGGAAACTAACAGGGCTCAATAAAGATGTAAAAGGGGCAATAAGTGGCAAAAATAAAGCGTTTAAACTACTAAAACAAGAAGGCAGCAAAGAAGCACTAAACCATACAGGGAAAAACTTATGTAAAATGCAAATAAAAGCAAAAATAGGTTGAGACGGAGAGACTTGTTTCTAAGGAGAGTAAAACTAACTCAAACTATTCTTCAACTATGTAAATAGTAAAAAGTTTAAAACTAAATAGTTGCACTTTTTGAAGGGAAAACTGTTGAGGGCAATTAAAGCAAATCTATTAAAATACTCTTTTCTCCAACGAATTGGATAATGAAATGTCAGATGAAATGCCGAGTGATAAAGTAAACTCTCCATTTAACATCCCCAGTTTTAGGGCACTTTTACACTTAACGATAAGTTTTTTAAAGGTAGTGACTTGTCTGACCGACAGCCAGGCTTCTGCTATAAACACCAGGAATGGAGTTTTTCTATTTCCCCATCCCCCAAGAAAAATGTAATAATGTTAATACTATAAATAAAGAATTTAAACAAACAAAAACAAAACAAAAAAAGACCAATATCTAAAACAACATACCAATTTGTCATGGATACCCGCAACAGTTTAGACACACAGATGATCACTCAAAAGATGGCTTTTGAGCGATCATTTTGCCAAGGCAAATAGTATCATGTGGTGCATCAAAAGAGGTCTAGGGGCGCATGATGAGAACATTGTTCTTACTATTTACAAGTTACTGGTCAGACCACTCATGGAATATTCTGGACAGGTTTTGCAATCAGTACTCAGGAAGGACATAGAGCATGAGCGGGTACAAAGAGGGCAACTAAAGTAATAAACTGAATGGGAGGATTACAATATCCAGAGAGGGGATTAAATATGGGATTATTTAGTTCAGAAAAGGGAAAAAAAAAAAAAAAAAAAAAAAAAAGATTGAGGGGCAACCTAATAACTATGTATAGATATATCCGTGGTCAGTACAGAGATCTCCCCATCATGTGTTATACCCAGGACGAAACAAGAGGGCACTCTAATAACTCTGTATAGATATATCAGGAGTCACTACAGAGATCTCTCCCATCATCTACTGTACCCAGGACTGTAACAAGGGAGCACCCTATTACCCATGTATAGATATACCTAGGACTGTAACAAGGGGTGCTCTAATAACTATGCATAGATATATCAGGGGATAACACAGAGATCTCACCCATCATCTAATATACCCAGGACTGTAACCATGGGGGGCACTCTATTACCTATGTATAGATATATCAGTCGTCAGTACAGAGATCTCTCCCATCATCTATTATACTCAGGACTGTAACAAGGGGGTGCTTTCTACATCTATAGGAAAGAAGGTTTCCACACAACACAGAAGGGGGTTCTTTACTGTAAGAGCAGCGAGTATGGAGCTCTCTGCCTGAGGACGTGGTGATGAAGAACTCGATAGAAGTGTTCAACAGGGGCCTAGAGTGTAATAATATTACATATTACATCACCGATTACTCAGAAGGGTCGGTGATCCAGGGATTATTCAGATTGGAATGGGGAAGGAATTTTTTCCCTACAATGAGGGCAATTTGCTTCTACCTCACTGGGGAGGAGGGGTTCCTTTCCTCTGGATCATAGGCTGAACTGGATGGGCAGGAGGTCTCCAGTCTTACACACTATGTTACAAAGTACTCCAGTTAGTTTGGAAAGTGATCAGTAAATACCGCAGGGGAGGTTTGCTCAAGTGTTGTGTAGATTTCTTGCTATGCGTCAAACTGCTTTATGCAAGTGTCTAGTCTGGATCCCGTTACAGGCGAGCGCTGCAGATGTTTTACAGAATCTGCAGCATCCGGTTGATTTAAAAAAAAAAAATCATCATTCATCTCAATTTGCTATTAAAGCGTCCTTGCGGTCTTGGGGAAAGACAGACGGCTGCATTGCTTCTGTCTACGTGACGTACATTGGGCATTAGTATGCATCATGTCTAAGACAATTCACCGACATTGACTGGCCAGTACTGAACACATGAGCAGCATGTAGGGTCTTCTATTACCAATGCATAACGCCACACAGCGTACATCAGGTAGTCAGAGAAGTGCTGAGGACAGCTTGGCTTCTCCAGGTCTGGAGGGTCGCCTCAAGCAAAAGAAATAGATTAAAATTGCCTTGTGGAAGCCAAGTGTAGATGAGGGTAGTATATAGCTTATTCATTACCTGAAGCCTTGATCCTCATCCAGAGACAGCGCACTCTGCTGGCTGAAGCGGTCACTCGTTCTTTCAATCACCGATAGACGATCTGAGGACTGGAGAGCAAATATGTACAAAATACCATCAAACGAGCAACATTCCCTTTAGGAGTAACCGGTGAAGAGGAACCAGCACTCCCTTCCCCGGCCTCCGTTCATCTTCATGTCAAGTAAAATCCTTCTTGCAGTCTGAATGACAAGAGAAGCCAATTCCAGAGTCATCCTGGGGACACATGGGAGCTGTCAACAGGATGGTTCCAATATACAACTGGTAATCATGTCACCAGATGACATACGTACCAAAAGGTAAAGGCCGCATGTGGTCAGTCTATGGCAGTTAAATAGTTACCGGCATGGAATAAATAAGCACTAGAGAGAATACCTCCATGGGGTTGCTGATGTCGATGGCTGCAGGCAGGTTATTCTTCATGCACACATCAATCGCTTTAAGCATTTCATTCTGAAAACATAAGGCAGCAGGTGTGACTCCCCAGGGTACACTCACATCCCAGGCCGGGCACAGACTACACGCAGCTCAGGATAGATTAAAGGAGAAAGGAGCTACTGGTGGGCGACAATGATTAAGGCTCACGCAGACGCTGTTGCTGCAAATAGTGCTGTCTCATAGCTACTGCCATTACATCTACACTGCTCAGTTTTGAGAGATAGGAAGCAGGATCTTGTCTTCTGTATAGGAGACAATAACAGCTGGTCTCCATCCACCAGCTCAGGGAGAACTGAGAATCTGAGAGAGCATGCAATGGGGAAAATGCTGAAACATGCAGGAAACAAATCATATAATGGTCAGAAATAGTGTTATTCCTCAGGTACCCACAAGCTTAATTTAAAAAGTTATCAGCAAGTTTAGTTACACTTTAAGCCTTTCTGCTTCGAGGCATAAATGAGCACCCTGGGTAAGAAGGTTTCCACAAATGAGCATACATTTATGTACTATGGATGGCACAAGCTCGAAAGCGGAGCCTGTGCCACCTAAAGTGGGTGCCAGTCACTGTTAACACCTTACATGCCACAATCAATGTTGATCACCGTATGTAAAAGGTACAGAGTGAAAAGGGCTCCCTCTATTTAGTCGGCCATCTGACATGTAACTGTGGATGTTTTACGGTTTGTCATAGCAACCAGATGCCAGTCAGTGCTGTCCGGGTCTGTCATTGCCTATGATCATTACCATTCATAGAATCTCAGGTTTAAAGGGGTTGTCTCATGAAAGCATGTGGGGTTATACACTTCTGTATGGCCATATTAATGCACTTTGTAATGTACATCGTGCATTAATTATGAGCCATACAGAAGTTATTCACTTACCTGCTCCGTCGCTTCTTCTGGCGATTTTAGACGCGCTTGCGCTGTGCGGTCTTCTGTCTTCTGAATGGGGCCGCTCGTGCCGGAGAGCGGCTCCTTGTAGCTCCGCCCCGTCACGTGTGCCGATTCCAGCCAATCAGGAGGCTGGAATCGGCAATGGACTGCACAGTGAAGATCCCGGCGGCCATCTTACTAAGGTAGGTAAGAAGAAGGAAGAAGTCGCCGCAGCGCGGGGATTCGGGTAAGTACTACCCGTTTTTTTGCATCGGGTTTGTCTCGCGCCGAACGGGGGGCCTATTGAATAAAAAAAAACAACCCGTTTCGGCGTGAGACAACCCCTTTAAGCTTCCTACAGGGACATTTAAAAAAAAAAAAAAAAAAAAAGACACAGATCTGGCTGAAAATACCGGAAGAAAAAACATTGCATGCAGTGCTTTTTCTTCCATACGAAACCGGGCGAACCCCATTACAGTCAATGGGGTTCGCCCACCTCTGTTTGGTTACATCTCTAGTCGGCCGCAGGGATTCCCCTTTCTGCTCCATGAATTGAGCAGGAGAGTGGAATCCTCAGCACAGATGTGAAAGCATTTCCCTCCTTTGTTAAGAGTGGAGAAAAAAAAAAAAAAGTTAAAATAAACTACATTTGGTATCGTCACATCTGTAACTACTCATAGAACAAATTCAACACATTTGTTTGAGGATGAAAAGTTTTTTTCTTTCTTCTTAAAAAGCAAAACGGCCAAAATGCTTTCATTGCTCACTTCGTTTCGCTTCCCCCTACACAAAATTGCAATAAAAGCGATCAAAAAGCCCATGTGTGCCCCAGGATGGTAGCAATAAAACCTACAGCCGTCACACAAAAACAAGCCCAAACAGAGATTGATACAAAAAAAAAAAAAAAATAGAAAAATACAAAAAAAAGGTATGGCTTTCGAAAGGCATCCTTAGGTCCAAAATAGACTGTTACTAGGGGGCTAAAGAGTACCTAACTTTTCAAGATAAGCTGCCATGTGTACATGGGAAATAAAACTATTCCTGATCATTATGACTTGCATCCTCATTTTCCCCCTCTGCACGGTGTATTTGTGGTCCTCCGTTTGCTCAGGACTGCCGTGTTGCGTTTTATGCGCGGAGAGCTGCAGATTCTACTCTAACACAGAGCCATAACATGGAGTGTGCAACATTACCGAGCAGTGTACATGTGAATAAACAGCAGCCAATAAAGCTGCAGCACCACATCTGTGCGTCTCCCCCTACCCCTCCCTCTCTATACGGTTCAAAAGAGCACAAATCACTCATCAACCCTCCTACACTTCCTGTTTCGGTGTTGTCCCATCTACTGTCACTCATGACAGCAAGGCAATTAACTGCAAAATAGTAGGAAGAGCCCCCTAGTGGCCAGCACGTTTGGGTGAATTTTTCAGCAGAGCAACAATTTTAGGAAAATAACGTAAATAGCAGTTTTGCTGGTTATCACACTGGCTGTCATATAAGCACAAGTTGTTCAAAAGGTTAGTGACCCTTCAAGCACTGGAGGGATCATCAAAAGAATGAAAGAAACAGTAATAGAAAAATGAAAGAAAATGCCTCGCCTCCGCTCCCCTATCATTCCTGTTCCACTAGAGGAGCAAGCAGATGCTGGCAAGTAATGTCACCCCATTCACTTACACTGTGCTGATGGCCAGTTAAAGGCAGTGAAACAGTTTCTCCCACAACTTCTAATTTCCCAGGTGGTGTGTGGGAATCCACCACCACCCAGTGTCCTGGTCTGCATATCTTGTTTTTCCTCATCCGATATCCAGATCTTCTGGAAAGGCGTCTCGGAGATTATAATCCCACTGAAGTCCAGGGGGTTTGAATGAAAGCCAAAATGGGGAAAAGAAAAAGAAAAAGAAAACTCTGCGCTCCGGGAATTGAGGATAATTAAAAAAGACCCGCTGGCCTATTGGTTAAATTAACCGTAATCTATTATGCCATAAATTAGCATGCCGAAACGCGTCACATGCTAACTTATGACAAAATAAATTACGGTTAAATTAACCAATAGGCCAGCGGGTTTTTTTTAATTACCCTCGATTCCTGGAGCGCGGAGTTCTCTTTTTTCCCCCATTCGTCTTTCCACAACTTGCCACTGCAGGGAAGCAGTAGTCTGAAGCCACTGGATACCAGGACTACCGTCAGGAGAACGATGGCTGCTACACAGCACTGCGCGCTTCTGCTCAAGTTCACTTGAATTAAAGGGTTTGTACCAGAATTACAAGTATCTCCTTTCCACAGGGGAGGAGATAAGTTTGGTCTCAGCAATGAGTTAAGTATAGGCGAACTGAGTCCCCCATGCTCCTCACTACAGAGTTACTGCACCCACTGCAGTGCGGACGAGACTGAATAGAGCACCGGCAGCGCTCCATTCACTTTAAATGGGAATGTGGAGATACCCGAGTGGGTGCCTCTCAGCTGTGTCAACCCCATTGAAATGAATGGAATGATGACTGCGCATGCTCGGCCAGCGCTCCATTCACAGTGACAGGACAGCGGCACATGGAAGTCCTGTTCACCAGATCCCCAAGTTATCCCCCATGCTGTGGATAGGGGATAACTTGTAATTGTGGTACAACCACGTTTCTCAGCTCAAATATATAGCAAAAAGCAGCAGTATATGGGCATGGATATAGCAGTTACATTGCACCCTCTTAGTGGGCACAGCAGACTACTCACACATGGCAGACTTGTTGCAAATATTTGACGGTCCCATTTTCTGAATTGGGCTTGTATAAGCCCATGGCCACAACAAACAGCCCCTTTAGAAGTACGGAGAAGAGGTGCCCAACTCCTGCAAATAACCTGCCGTCTGTGAGAACACACTGAATATACATGGCAATATAGGACAACACCGGAGGAAAGTGCTCAGGGGGATAAGATATATACCGGCTTATTACAAGTCGTCCCCAGGTGACCCTCTCAATGACACTCAGGGATACATTTACTATCAATGGAAACCAACGCAGAGAGTTTCATTTAGCCAAACTTTCTGCAAGTAAGAAGGGAGTTCTGAGAGTCTCACATGGGGAAGACCATTTGTAGCGAGCGTGTACTCCGTGCACAAGTCCCAGGTCCCATGGACTACCAGCAATGTACTCCAAGTATCCTAAGCCTTACCACAGTCTTCAGGTTTTGCCGGAGCAGAGCGTTCTTGAACTGCAGCACCCCCACCTCCTTCTGTAGGACCATCTTATCGTTTCCCAATCTCCTCGATTTCTCCTTTTCCACAGTTAAGGCACAAGCCAGCGCTTTATTATTGTACTTCAGAGAAACCTTCAGAATAGACGAGTTATCTGAAAGATAGAAAACACTAATAAAGGAGAGACTTAACCCCTGAAGAACCGCCCCTTTTATTAATATTTGATTTTATCTTCCCGCTTTAAAAAAATAAAAAAAAAACAAAACACAAGTCTTATTTATCCGCTGACGTCTGTCTGGGGGGCGAGTTGTTGTTGTTTGCAGGGCGAGTTATATTTTTCAATAGTGCCATTTACTGTACTGAAAAGGATTTTTTCTAATTTCTAAGTGGAGTGAAATGGGGGAGAAAAAAATGCAGTTCTGCCATCTTTGGGAGGGGGGGGGGGGGAGGAATTGTTTTTACGGTGCATACACGGCAGCATATTATTCTATGGATTAGTACGATAATAACGCTCTAGAAAGTAAAGAACCCTTTTCTGCGTTGGTGATGAAATCTGCTTTTCTCTAGACGTAGCGGATGCCCTCTTGTTACCGTCGCAGTCCTGGGTATAAACAGATCCTGGGAGAGATCCTTGTATTGTCTCCTAATGTATTTATACATAGTTATTTGATCACCCCTTAGCCTTCTTTTTTCTAGAGTAAATAATCCCAATTTGGACAGCCTCTCTGGGTATTCCAGTCCCGTCATTCCATGTATTAGTTTAGTCGCTCTTCTTTGAACCCCCTCCAGTACTGTAACATCTTTCCTGAGCACCGGTGACCAGAATTGTACGCAGTATTCCATGTGAGGCCTGACAAGTGCCTTATATAGTGGGAGGATAATGTTCTTGTCTTTCGCCACTATGCCTCTTTTAAATGCACCCCAAGACTATTCGCTTTTGCAGCAGCTGACTGGCATTGGTTACTCCAGTTTAGTCTACAGTCCACTAATACCCCCAGATCCTTTTCCATATCACTTTTCCCTAGCAGTACCCCATTTAGTGCATATTGGTGACATCCGTTTCTCCTGCCCATGTGCATAACCTTACATTTATCCACATTGAACTTCATTTGCCATTTTTCTGCCCAAGCCCCCGGCTTGTCCAGGTCCGTTTGTAGCCGTACATTGTCCTCCATTGCATTGATTATTTGTATAATTTTGTGTCATCTGCAAATATTGATATTTTGCTGTGCAGCCCCTCTATCAGGTCGTTAATAAATATATTGAACAGAATGGGGCCTAATACTAAACCCTGTGGCACCCCGCTAGCGACTGTGGTCCAATCAGAGTACAAACCATTTATTACCACCCTCTGCTTTCTTTCTCGGAGTCAATTCTTTACCCACTTACACACGTTTTCACCCAATCCAAGCTGTCTCATTTTGTATATTAGCCTATTATGTGGCACGGTGTCAAATGCTTTAGAGAAGTCCTGATATACAAGATCAATAGACTCTCCCAGGTCCAGCCTAAAACTTACTTCATCGTAGAAGCTGATCAGATTGGTCTGACATGATCGACCCCTCGTGAACCCATGCTAATGGAGTTTTACTGTGGTTTTCCTTGGGGTATTCCAGGATGCCGTTCTCAAAAACTACTTTAATATTTTTCCAATTATTGAAGTGAGACTTGCCGGCCTGTAGTTACCAGGCTCTCTTCTTGATTCTCTTCTGTATATTGGAACCGCATTGGCAACATGCAAATCCAGTGGTACAGCCCCGATCTACATAGTGTCGCTAAATATAAGAAATAGCAGTCTATCACGTCACTTCATTCCTTAGAACCCTTGGGTGTATTCCAACTGGGCACGACCATTTGTCGATTTTAATCTGGGCCCTGCACTTCCTCCTGACTTAGGCAGGTGATATTTTGCAGGGGATTCGTTTTATTCGCCTACATCTCACATGACATTTCTTTTTCCTTCACGAGTACACTTGAGAAAAAAAAAAAACGTCGCTGTCGCCGCCGGTTCTATCTTCGTCAACCGCAGTCTCAAGTTGCCCCTTACACATATGTGAAGTTTGTTTGCTCACTTTTGTCAGGAGCTGCTGAACCGCGCTGAAGCTCCTCTCCACTAAGTACGTAGATGGAAAAGCTAACGCATACAACTTAACTTCCTGCCACAGGATAGGATAGGAATTCTTCACTTTCACTCAAAAACATTCATAGCCACAATGTTGGAAAACTGCTTGAGCTTTGCTATCATGTTTCAAGTCGATCAACTGCTTTTGTAATCTGGGATGAAATTCTCCTACGTCTGCTGAAAATGGATTGAGTACCCACATTGGTATTTCCAGGGTACATAGATCATGAAACCTGCTTTGCATGTCTTCTTTGGCTTGTTTGAGGTGTGAGCAAAAAAACATCCAAGTCTGCATCTTGAAGTTTGTCTTTGCATGCAATTTCTTGGAGACTTGGAAACTGAGAACTCTCGTCGGCTCAGGTCATTGGTATGAAGGAAGAGATTATACCTTTAGCCTTAATGAAATTCATTTTATCTCCTTGTAGCTTTGTGTTGACCTTGTTGAGTTTGTCAAATACGTCTGTGCGAGATAGGCAACGTCAAGACGTTGTAGTTCAATTGCATCACAAAGGCTTGGGTCAATCGCCCAAAGAAACTCGACTACTGTGTCAAAACGTTTGTAGAAGCGTTGTAAGCACGTTCCTCTTGACAGCCACCTCACTTCGGTTGTAGGAGAAGACTTTTGAATTCTTCATCATGGTCTTGACAGAGCTTTTGGAAAAGACGTTCGTTCAAAAAGTGCACTTTTATCTTGTTAACCGCATTAGTTACATAGCACAGAGAATCATGCAATCTCTCACATAAAGGTTTAGCAACAAGGTGCTGCCAATGGATCACACAGTGGACTGCCATTATGCCAGGTATAGATTTTAAATGGGCTATTAACCCTTTCCAATCCACTGACATCTAAAGACATTCTAATTGAAGGCTGCGCAGCTCCGATGTTGGAAGACGTCCGGCAGGGTATTCTTACTGTAGATTACTGGGCGCTGTGTTGTCGGGGGGCGTCTCCAGCATGTCCAATACCGCAGTACTGGCTCTAGCCAGCAGATGGCGCCATTGTATAATGGCAAAAAGAGAAAGCCGCCTAGGAAATCCTGAATCCAAAATTGGATTGCAAAGGGTAAATCTGCGATATCAACCAATCACGGATGTACTTCCGTCAGTCGCACAAGCAAGTACATTTGTTAAAGGGTTGTTTTTTTTCTTGGAAAAATTCTTCCACTCTCTTGTATATAGAGGAGCCTTTCATGTCGGTGGTTAAATTTCTGGTAAACAACAGTTCCTCCACTACCTCTTCATTCCAGTTAATAAAATGAACATAAGCTAGCAGCAATGCTTCATTGTCTCTAACCATTGACTTTCATTCCAAATTCTGTGTTCTTTAATACGTCCAAAAGCATTTCTTCCACATTAGCACCCACCTCATCAATTCTTCTTGAAACAGTGTCATTACTCAAAAGCATCAATTTCACCATGGCACACATGGGTAACACAAGTGTGTCCCCAATAGTATGTGATTTGCCACATTGCGCCATTAATAAAGATAGAAAACAAGGAGGCCTTTGTCAGCATTGAGAGCAAATTTTCCAAATAGCTTGCCTACAGTGCTACGGTTCTCAAAATTTGACTTTAAAGCTTGGAAAAATGAAATAGGCTTACCCACTTTGTCTGAATGCATTTTTGCAAAGTGATCACTCAGTTTTGAAGGCTTTATAGCCTCCAAAAATGCCTTTTCATAAACAAGGCACAAGGGAAGCTGTCGGTTTGTAGAAGGGATGAATCCGTATTCAAGTATTCATTTGAATATTGATGGCATTTCTTCTCAGCCTTTTCTATAAAGTATGCTTCAAGAATGCACTGCTTATGTCGCTCTATCATATAATGATGTATGACTTTTATAACTCCCTGACTCCGCTACAGATCAATCATACTGGATAACCCAAAGAACAATCTAACCTGCTGTATTCCATAATGCCACTGATTGGCTGCAAATGTCAATTGTGTGGGTCTCAGAGTTGTAGTTTATATCAATGTTCTGAAAAGACACTTGGCATCCACTAAGACTACAAATCCACACAAGACCCACACAAGTAAAAGTTTGAAGCGGTTCCAGCCAATCAGCAGCATTATGGTATACAGTGGGGTAGGTTGTGTTGTAGGTTATCCAGTGTTATGAAGGGCGATTGATCTGTAGCGGAGACATGGAGCTATACAAGTCATACAATAAATGATATAGGCCGCCTGCACACGGGCAGAAATCCCGCGGTGGGATTTCCGCCGCTCAAAGCCTGCATAGGAGTGCATTACAATACGCACTCCTATGCAGACGGCCGCGGTTTGGCCGCGCGAAATTTCGCGCGGCAAACAAACCGCGGCAGGTCTTATTTTTGTGCGGGGCTCGCAGAGGGCACATGAAAGAGCCGGGGCCGCTGGGCACGGGTGAGTACGCGCTCGTCTCTGCAGGCGCTTGGGTTGGGTCTCGCCGGATCCGACCCGCTCGTCTGCAGGCGGCCATAGGCACGCAGGCTGCAATAAACTTACATGAAAGTGATTCATATGGAAATAATTGTCTCGGTTGCCACCTATTGTTTTTGGACGGATCATCAACGAAAACCGAGGTATCATTACTAATTTTAGAAAAATGTAGTTACTAGATGGGGAAAAGAAAGAAAAAAAAAAAAAAAACAAACCAAAAAACGTTTTCCTACCGCCCCCTTTATGTTCCAATGCCCCCTGCCAACCCCATTTGTTCCACCGTCCCCTTGCGAAGTAAAAACGCGCACGTTGAGAACCACTGCTCTAACCCATCTGTTACCCAGCTAGTTGCCTGCTCCCCCTGCTCCCCCAAGCTACCATATACCCACACATCTACCCCAGCGAGTGCTCAGTGAGCAACAAACTCCTTTCTATGGTGCCAATGAATCTCAGTGTTGTCAGTCGCTCATTTAGATCCAGGATCTGGGCTTCCAGATGTGCAACATGTTCACATCTCACACAACAGTATGCATCCTTGACCGGCCGGTCTGTATGCATACATGGCACAAGATGTACACTGGATGGCACTGTCAGTCATGGAGCACATTCTAGTGGAGGGAGATCTACACATTTACTAACAGAAATAACAAAATCAACTAGATCACACTCGGACCATTCGTACCCCTTACGTGCCAGTATTCTCACTGATCCCAGCTGTTGGAGCCAGAGGTCGGCGGTCAGTCACAGCCAGCTCCCGCTGCTGATGGCATGGGCCAAGCTTCTGAGCCCACAGTATCCATAGAATGTAAACATATATCCATTTGTGGGAACTGCTTCCCGGCCAAGATTTACGCCCGGGGCGGGAAAGAGTTTAACCCCTTAATGACATGGCCTATTTTGGGCTTTAGGACGCAATGATTTTTGGCGGATTTTCTTCTCCATTTATCAAAAGTCATAATTTTTTTTATTTTCCCGTCGATGCGGCCGTATAAGAGCTTGTTTTCTGCGTGGCGAACTGTAGTTTTTAATGGTGCCACTTTTGGGTATATTGACTATATTGCAAAACTTTTTTTTTTTTTTATGATAGCAGGGAGAGAAAACGCATCAATTCTGCCATAGATTTTTTTTTTTTTTTTTTTTACAGCGTTAATCATGCAGCATAAATAAGACAACCAATTTTTTTCCTGCGGGTCGGTACGGTTACAACTATACCAAAATTTTAACTTTTTTTAGGTTTTTCCACTTTTCTGCAATAAAAACCTTTTTTTGGAATTTTTTTTTTCTAAATCGCTGCATTCAAAGTCCTGTAACTTTTTTATTTTTTGATGTACGGAGCTCTGTGAGGGCTTATTATTTGCGAGACAAGCTGTAGATTTTCTTGGTACCATTTTGGGGTACATACGGCTTTTTTGATCACTTTTAGGCCGCCTGCACACGAGCGTTCCGGATTCCACTCGCGGATTTTCACGCGCGTATGGTACCTAAATGTGCTTGCGGATAGGCGCGGATGCGTGAAAAATCACGCGCGGATATACGCGGATGTGTTGCGGAAAAAAACGCGCAGAAAAATCCGGAAGACACCCTTATTGTAAACCCAACCCCTAGAGAACTGCCCATTCACTGGAAAACAGCTTAAAAACCAACACCCAGACTCCGTTTTGTCCCTCTTGCTTGTGCGAGCACCGTTAAATTATTCTGGCAACATGCTTTCACCCGGTGAGCAGATGTCTTTGTGGGCATGGTTGATCCATGTAACTTTTTTCGGACGTACTGCGGTAACGGAGGAGGAAGAGCCCCCCAGGAAAAAAAGGAGGTACTGGGTGCACCCTGGCTGGTGTCTGCTGGCTGCTCTCTGGTAGATGAGGGGACTGAAAGGACAGATCTGCAGTTGAAATTTGCCTGTGAAGCTCTGTGCTGTGTGCTGGGACGCCTCCTACCATGCCTACTTCCTGTAGTCATAGCAACCAGTGACTCCATCCGCAGCTGCACTGCGGATGTACTGCGTGAAAAAACGCACCCATTCACTTGTATTGGAGGCTTCACGCGCAGAATCCGACCCAAATTAGAACAGGTGGCAGATTTTTTCACGCGCGTGAAAAAACGCAATACACATCCGTCCGTCTGGGGACAACTGCGGATCCTCATAGGAGTATATTGGCTGCGGTCTGGGGCGGATTATGTGCCTAAAATCACGCGCTTGAAATTCTGCTCGTGTGCAGGCACCCTTATTGCGTTTTTAGGGAGGCAAAATGCTAAAAATTAGCATTGTGCCTCAGTTTAAGCGTTTTTTTAACGCTTTTTTCCGTGCACACTCAAAAGCATGTGCAACTTATTATACGTGTCGTTATAGACGCGACAATACCAAATATGTGGGGTTTAAATTTTTTTAAACTTTTTTTATGCTAATATGAGTTATACTTTACATTTTTTTTAATTCCTTTTTTTGATTTTTTTTTTTTTTTTTTTTTATTACACAACCTGTGTCCCCCAGGGGGACTTTGACCACAGTACTGCCCATCGCTGTGATAAGGCTTGGCAGGGCTACTGCCCTGCCATATCGCTTATACAGCGATAATAGGCATTGGCAATACAGGACGCCAGAGTTGCCATGGCGACAGGCCGGGCTCTCACGATAACATCGCGGGAGCCGGACGAACACACAGAGGGAGCGCGCTCCCTCTGAACTCTTTCACTGACGCGATCTACATAAATCGCGGCAGGGAAGGGGTTAACAGCGGGAGGGGGGGGGGGCACATCTCCGATACCCCCCCGCTGTTGCAGCAGGACGCCGGCTGTGACTGACAGCCGGCTCCCGCTGCGGGATCATATGTGATCCCGCGCTATCCCCAGGACGTAAGTTTACGCCCTGGAGCGGGAAGCGGTTAAACACTTTCACACACTTATCACCATGTCTGAAAAGAGGCGTGACTTCACAGGAGGAAAGGCCCAAGTGTGACATCGGGGTGTCAAAAACTACACCAGAGAAAAGGAACTAAAGATGCTCCCCAATTCTCATTGAGCCGCTGTGATAGAGCTGTGTCTACGTTCAAACTGCTTGTAGAGCCCAAAGCCTTCCAACTGAGGAACAAGACCACCCCGGACCCCCGAACCCGGCGGCGGGGGAGGGGCTACATCCTATAGAAAATCATTACAAAACACCACATAAATGTGACTCATAAAACAACATTCATGCATCTGCATCGCACTGGGGCTACGGACCACCAGAAACGCCGGCAGCTTGTACCCCCCTCTACATGTGTAGCAACCGCCACAGGATTACCAAGCCTGGATTACCAAGCCTGGATTACCAAGCCTGGATTACCAAGCCTGGATTACCAAACCTGGATTACCAAACCTGGATTACCAAGCCTGGATTACCAAGCCTGGATTACCAAGCCTGGATTACCAAGCCTGGATTACCAAGCCTGGATTACCAAGTCTGCGGTTAATAGAGTGAATAATGGTGCGTTAGCGAACATATGGCGCTGGTGACGGTTCTGGAGCATGTTTGGCATTATTACACATTTGTGCGCCTCAGAGTCCTTCTCTAACATCTACACATATAATAACCACCACCTTTATTTATATAGCGCCAACATATTCCGCAGCACTTATAAGACAAGAGAAACAGATACAAAACCCCGGTTACATAGTAATCAGTTGACTGAGACAGTAGGGGTGCGGGTCCTGCTCCAACAAGCTTACATACTACAGATAGTGGGGTGATACAGGAGGTAGAGGGGCTGCAGATGTGTGCGGTATGGTGAGGTGGAGATGTGCACGGTATGGCGGGGTGGAGATGTGCGCGGTATGGAGAGGTGGAGAGTGAGGGATGCTATACACAGACAATGGTCAGACTTAAGCTACTTGGTGGCTGAATTGGTCTGACGGCAGGAGGTGGATGATTACAGCCAGCAGAGACTGCAGTCAGGGAGCAGGTTATCAGGTGGCATACAGAGGGGTTTGGTTTAGGGGATATGGTATGCCTCCCTGGAGAGGTACATTTTTAGAGCACGCCTGAAGTTGTGTGTGTTAGTGATTGCCCGAGTAGTTTAGGGTAGTGCGATCCAGAGGACTGGTGCTGCTCTGGAGAAGTCTTGGACGCGGGAGTCAGAGGTTCGTGTTAAAGGGGCGCTTAATCTGATTTTGTTAGCGGAGTGGAGAGCCCAGGCTGGGTGGTGCATTGAGATGAGGGAGGCAATATAGGGGGGCGCAGTGCTATGGAGGGCTTTATGGATGAAGGGAGTGAGTTTAAATTGAATTCTGTATTTAACGGGCAGCCAGTGCAGTGACCGGCACAGGGCAGAGGCGTCCGAGTAGCGGCTGGACAGGAAGATGAGCCTGACTGCCGCATTCAGGATGGATTGGAGAGGGTAGAGTCTGGTGCAGGGGAGGCCGATCAGCAACGAGTTGCAATAATAGAGCCGGGAGTGGATGAGGGCAACAGTGAGTGTTTTTAGCGTGTCCACAGTGAGAAAAAGGTGGATTCTTGTGATGTTCTTGAGGTGCAGCTGACATGTTTGGGCCAGAGACGCGACGCAGGGGGTAAAGGGCGAGAGCCCAGAGACGCGACGCAGGGGGTAAAGGGCGAGAGCCCAGAGACGCGACGCAGGGGGTAAAGGGCGAGAGCCCAGAGACGCGACGCAGGGGGTAAAGGGCGAGAGCCCAGAGACGCGACGCAGGGGGTAAAGGGCGAGAGCCCAGAGACGCGACGCAGGGGGTAAAGGGCGAGAGCCCAGAGACGCGACGCAGGGGGTAAAGGGCGAGAGCCCAGAGACGCGACGCAGGGGGTAAAGGGCGAGAGCCCAGAGACGCGACGCAGGGGGTAAAGGGCGAGAGCCCAGAGACGCGACGCAGGGGGTAAAGGGCGAGAGCCCAGAGACGCGACGCAGGGGGTAAAGGGCGAGAGCCCAGAGACGCGACGCAGGGGGTAAAGGGCGAGAGCCCAGAGACGCGACGCAGGGGGTAAAGGGCGAGAGCCCAGAGACGCGACGCAGAGGGTAAAGGGCGAGAGCCCAGAGACGCGACGCAGGGGGTAAAGGGCGAGAGCCCAGAGACGCGACGCAGGGGGTAAAGGGCGAGAGCCCAGAGACGCGACGCAGGGGGTAAAGGGCGAGAGCCCAGAGACGCGACGCAGAGGGTAAAGGGCGAGAGCCCAGAGACGCGACGCAGAGGGTAAAGGGCGAGAGCCCAGAGACGCGACGCAGAGGGTAAAGGGCGAGAGCCCAGAGACGCGACGCAGAGGGTAAAGGGCGAGAGCCCAGAGACGCGACGCAGAGGGTAAAGGGCGAGAGCCCAGAGACGCGACGCAGAGGGTAAAGGGCGAGAGCCCAGAGACGCGACGCAGAGGGTAAAGGGCGAGAGCCCAGAGACGCGACGCAGAGGGTAAAGGGCGAGAGCCCAGAGACGCGACGCAGAGGGTAAAGGGCGAGAGCCCAGAGACGCGACGCAGAGGGTAAAGGGCGAGAGCCCAGAGACGCGACGCAGAGGGTAAAGGGCGAGAGCCCAGAGACGCGACGCAGAGGGTAAAGGGCGAGAGCCCAGAGACGCGACGCAGAGGGTAAAGGGCGAGAGCCCAGAGACGCGACGCAGAGGGTAAAGGGCGAGAGCCCAGAGACGCGACGCAGAGGGTAAAGGGCGAGAGCCCAGAGACGCGACGCAGAGGGTAAAGGGCGAGAGCCCAGAGACGCGACGCAGAGGGTAAAGGGCGAGAGCCCAGAGACGGGACGCAGAGGGTAAAGGGCGAGAGCCCAGAGACGGGACGCAGAGGGTAAAGGGCGAGAGCCCAGAGACGGGACGCAGAGGGTAAAGGGCGAGAGCCCAGAGACGGGACGCAGAGGGTAAAGGGCGAGAGCCCAGAGACGCGACGCAGAGGGTAAAGGGCGAGAGCCCAGAGACGCGACGCAGAGGGTAAAGGGCGAGAGCCCAGAGACGCGACGCAGAGGGTAAAGGGCGAGAGCCCAGAGACGCGACGCAGAGGGTAAAGGGCGAGAGCCCAGAGACGCGACGCAGAGGGTAAAGGGCGAGAGCCCAGAGACGCGACGCAGAGGGTAAAGGGCGAGAGCCCAGAGACGCGACGCAGAGGGTAAAGGGCGAGAGCCCAGAGACGCGACGCAGAGGGTAAAGGGCGAGAGCCCAGAGACGGGACGCAGAGGGTAAAGGGCGAGAGCCCAGAGACGGGACGCAGAGGGTAAAGGGCGAGAGCCCAGAGACGGGACGCAGAGGGTAAAGGGCGAGAGCCCAGAGACGCGACGCAGAGGGTAAAGGGCGAGAGCCCAGAGACGCGACGCAGAGGGTAAAGGGCGAGAGCCCAGAGACGGGACGCAGAGGGTAAAGGGAGAGAGCCAGAGACGGGACGCAGAGGGTAGAGAGCCAGAGACGGGACGCAGAGGGTAAAGGGAGAGAGCCAGAGACGGGACGCAGAGGGTAAAGGGAGAGAGCCAGAGACGGGACGCAGAGGGTAAAGGGCGAGAGCCCAGAGACGGGACGCAGAGGGTAAAGGGCGAGAGCCCAGAGACGGGACGCAGAGGGTAAAGGGCGAGAGCCCAGAGACGGGACGCAGAGGGTAAAGGGCGAGAGCCCAGAGACGCGACGCAGAGGGTAAAGGGCGAGAGCCCAGAGACGCGACGCAGAGGGTAAAGGGCGAGAGCCCAGAGACGCGACGCAGAGGGTAAAGGGCGAGAGCCCAGAGACGCGACGCAGAGGGTAAAGGGCGAGAGCCCAGAGACGCGACGCAGAGGGTAAAGGGCGAGAGCCCAGAGACGCGACGCAGAGGGTAAAGGGCGAGAGCCCAGAGACGCGACGCAGAGGGTAAAGGGCGAGAGCCCAGAGACGCGACGCAGAGGGTAAAGGGCGAGAGCCCAGAGACGCGACGCAGAGGGTAAAGGGCGAGAGCCCAGAGACGCGACGCAGAGGGTAAAGGGCGAGAGCCCAGAGACGGGACGCAGAGGGTAAAGGGAGAGAGCCAGAGACGGGACGCAGAGGGTAGAGAGCCAGAGACGGGACGCAGAGGGTAAAGGGAGAGAGCCAGAGACGGGACGCAGAGGGTAAAGGGAGAGAGCCAGAGACGGGACGCAGAGGGTAAAGGGAGAGAGCCAGAGACGGGACGCAGAGGGTAAAGGGAGAGAGCCAGAGACGGGACGCAGAGGGTAAAGGGAGAGAGCCAGAGACGGGACGCAGAGGGTAAAGGGAGAGAGCCAGAGACGGGACGCAGAGGGTAAAGGGAGAGAGCCAGAGACGGGACGCAGAGGGTAAAGGGAGAGAGCCAGAGACGGGACGCAGAGGGTAAAGGGAGAGAGCCAGAGACGGGACGCAGAGGGTAAAGGGAGAGAGCCAGAGACGGGACGCAGAGGGTAAAGGGAGAGAGCCAGAGACGGGACGCAGAGGGTAAAGGGAGAGAGCCAGAGACGGGACGCAGAGGGTAAAGGGAGAGAGCCAGAGACGGGACGCAGAGGGTAAAGGGAGAGAGCCAGAGACGGGACGCAGAGGGTAAAGGGAGAGAGCCAGAGACGGGACGCAGAGGGTAAAGGGAGAGAGCCAGAGACGGGACGCAGAGGGTAAAGGGAGAGAGCCAGAGACGGGACGCAGAGGGTAAAGGGAGAGAGCCAGAGACGGGACGCAGAGGGTAAAGGGAGAGAGCCAGAGACGGGACGCAGAGGGTAAAGGGAGAGAGCCAGAGACGGGACGCAGAGGGTAAAGGGAGAGAGCCAGAGACGGGACGCAGAGGGTAAAGGGAGAGAGCCAGAGACGGGACGCAGAGGGTAAAGGGAGAGAGCCAGAGACGGGACGCAGAGGGTAAAGGGAGAGAGCCAGAGACGGGACGCAGAGGGTAAAGGGAGAGAGCCAGAGACGGGACGCAGAGGGTAAAGGGAGAGAGCCAGAGACGGGACGCAGAGGGTAAAGGGAGAGAGCCAGAGACGGGACGCAGAGGGTAAAGGGAGAGAGCCAGAGACGGGACGCAGAGGGTAAAGGGAGAGAGCCAGAGACGGGACGCAGAGGGTAAAGGGAGAGAGCCAGAGACGGGACGCAGAGGGTAAAGGGAGAGAGCCAGAGACGGGACGCAGAGGGTAAAGGGAGAGAGCCAGAGACGGGACGCAGAGGGTAAAGGGAGAGAGCCAGAGACGGGACGCAGAGGGTAAAGGGAGAGAGCCAGAGACGGGACGCAGAGGGTAAAGGGAGAGAGCCAGAGACGGGACGCAGAGGGTAAAGGGAGAGAGCCAGAGACGGGACGCAGAGGGTAAAGGGAGAGAGCCAGAGACGGGACGCAGAGGGTAAAGGGAGAGAGCCAGAGACGGGACGCAGAGGGTAAAGGGAGAGAGCCAGAGACGGGACGCAGAGGGTAAAGGGAGAGAGCCAGAGACGGGACGCAGAGGGTAAAGGGAGAGAGCCAGAGACGGGACGCAGAGGGTAAAGGGAGAGAGCCAGAGACGGGACGCAGAGGGTAAAGGGAGAGAGCCAGAGACGGGACGCAGAGGGTAAAGGGAGAGAGCCAGAGACGGGACGCAGAGGGTAAAGGGAGAGAGCCAGAGACGGGACGCAGAGGGTAAAGGGAGAGAGCCAGAGACGGGACGCAGAGGGTAAAGGGAGAGAGCCAGAGACGGGACGCAGAGGGTAAAGGGAGAGAGCCAGAGACGGGACGCAGAGGGTAAAGGGAGAGAGCCAGAGACGGGATGCAGAGGGTAAAGGGAGAGAGCCAGAGACGGGATGTAGACGGTAAAGGGAGAGAGCCAGAGACGGGATGTAGACGGTAAAGGGAGAGAGCCAGAGACGGGATGTAGACGGTAAAGGGAGAGAGCCAGAGACGGGATGTAGACGGTAAAGGGAGAGAGCCCAGAGACGGGATGTAGACGGTAAAGGGAGAGAGCCCAGAGACGGGACGTAGACGGTAAAGGGAGAGAGCCCAGAGACGGGACGCAGAGGGTAAAGGGAGAGAGCCAGAGACGGGATGTAGACGGTAAAGGGAGAGAGCCAGAGACGGGATGTAGACGGTAAAGGGAGAGAGCCAGAGACGGGATGTAGACGGTAAAGGGAGAGAGCCAGAGACGGGATGTAGACGGTAAAGGGAGAGAGCCAGAGACGGGATGTAGACGGTAAAGGGAGAGAGCCAGAGATGGGATGTAGACGGTAAAGGGAGAGAGCCATACTTAAGGTTTTGGTCTTGATCTTCGCAGCCAGAGAGGTTTGCAGCTTTACAGCTTTGAGGGATCCATTGAGTTTCTCTCGCATTCGTTCCTTTACGGACTGCAGAGCGGAACTAGATGAGAAATCCATCATGCAAAGTAATTCTGGAGAATGAAGGAAAAATAGTCAATGGACGTTTCCTGCAAGTTTATCTAGAGAGGACCCCTGACCCGCTAACATAAATCACCGAGTTGACATTTTCTAGTAGCCAATACTTCATTGCATCTGTCCAGTAATTGGGGTGTTGCCCCAGTTATTACAACTCATGATCTATCCTCTGGTTAGGTCATCAGTAGCTGATTGACAGGGATCCACCGCTCAGGAGCCCCCTCGATGAGCTGATCATCCAGCCCGCTGTCAACGTGTCTGGATATAGTCATCAGTGGTCACGGCAGGAAGTGAACTGTCCATCTAACAACTCGCAACCAGGAGCAACAGCTGAGCGCTGGCTCTATGAAAAGGAGAAATAGTAGGCTATAGAGCCAAAGCCTAGAGGCAAAGCCTCGGGAGCTAGAGGAGCACAAAACCCCCCCAAACCCTTACTCCTCCTCCAGACCGGTATTAGTGTATCTTGACGCCACCAGCAAGTGCTGATGAAGTCAAGATTGCCAGGGGGGTGACACCCCCTGTGCGTGATTGGCTGCAGAGGTGGTAGGAGAGCAGGTCCTGGCAGCCCACTATGGATGTTGCCTACAGCGTCCGCCAGCCAGGCACGGTGCCACAGCGGAATGTGTGTTAAGTGCCAGTAGCGGCACCCTCCTCGGTGGAGAAGGGCACAGTGTGCTCGGAAGCAGGGAGCCAGCAGCGGCATAAACAAGAAGCTTTATCGGCGCGTCCACAGAAGGCCGCATGAGGAGCATGAATGGTATACCAGGTCTCCTCACTCACCGTCTAGGTGCTCTCCCTAAGGAGAAAGGATAGCGTTCCTGACCCACAAAAGAAAAAAAAGAAAAAGGCAGAATTGCACTTTTCTGGTTACCCCACCAAAATGTATAAAAAAAGTTATGGCGGTCAGAAGATGGTGGCAGAAAATAATTTTAAAAAATTAACACTGTGCCACATAAAAGGCTGGTATATAGAATGAGAATGTTTGGTCTGGGGGAGAATGTGGGTAAGGGGGTAAGTAACTGGTCAGTGATAGGAAGCAGGGGGGGGTCATAAATGGTACATACTCTGATTGGGTCACGGATACCAGCGGGGTACGGCAGGGGGCGGTGTTGGAGGGGGTCACCGTTACCAGCGGGGTACGGCAGGGGGCGGTGTTGGAGGGGGTCACTGTTACCAGCGGGGTACTGTAGGGGGCGGTGTTGGAGGGGGTCACCGCTACCAGCGGGGTACGGCAGGGGCGGTGTTGGAGGGGGTCACTGTTACCAGCGGGGTACGGCAGGGGGGCGGTGTTGGAGGGGTTACCGTTACCAGCGGGGTACCGCAGGGAGCGGTGTTGGAGGGGTCACCGCTACCAGCGGGGTACCGCGGGGGGGAGGGGGGGGGGGCGGTGTTGGAGGGGTCACCGCTCCCAGCGGGGTACCGCAGGGGGGGCGGTGTTGGAGGGGTCACCGCTCCCAGCGGGGTACCGCCGGGGGGGGGGCGGTGTTGGAGGGGTCACCGCTCCCAGCGGGGTACCGCCGGGGGGGGGGGGCGGTGTTGGAGGGGTCACCGCTCCCAGCGGGGTACCGCAGGGGGGCGGTGTTGGAGGGGGTCACCGCTACCAGCGGGGTACCGCAGGGGGGCGGTGTTGGAGGGGGTCACCGCTACCAGCGGGGTACCGCAGGGGGGCGGTGTTGGAGGGGGTCACCGCTCCCAGCGGGGTACCGCCGGGGGGGAGGTGTTGGAGGGGTCACCGCTACCAGCAGGGTACGGTGTTGGAAAGGTTACTAGTGGGCCACCATAGGGATCACTTCGGGGCCTAATTCTTAATATATTTATTATCTCCCTGGTAGGATTGTGCCCACGGGCAGAGGAGATGCATGCCAGGCCTACATAAGTATCTGCGAGATGTGTGCGCAGCATGTAGCCATTACACACTGACACAGTATACTGGCTGCGTATCGCCAAGCTCTATCTTGGCGTATAATAGGCGTCAGGATGGCACATACTACCGTTTATATTGTGTGCGCAATTCGTATGAGCGGCAACAAGGCCGAGGTCAGGGGGCGCATGGCGAGAACATTCTGCTTCCTGCTACTAGTCAGCGGTCAGACCTCACAGGGGATATTGGGGACAGCTTTGGGCAGCGGTACTCAAGGAGGACATATCAGAGCCTGAGCGGGTACAAAGGGGGCAACTAAAGTAATAACCGGACTGGGCGGAGCTACAGAAACGGAACGCCAGAATTACAGGTTTGTTGTCATCTCGCCTCCCAAAAACTACAATAAGAGCAATGAAGCATTTCCCAAAATGGTGTAAGAAAATCAACGAGCCCAAAGCCTTCCAACTGAGGAACAAGACCACCCCGGACCCCCGAACCCGGCGGCGGGGGAGGGGCTACATCCTATAGAAAATCATTACAAAACACCACATAAATGTGACTCAAAGAACATTCATGCATCTGCATCGCACTGGGGCTACGGACCACCAGAAACGCCAGCAGCTTGTACCCCCATCTGCATGTGTAGCAACCGCCACACTGTACCACCCCCCCCTCTACACGTGTAGCAACCGCCACACTGTACCACCCCCCCTCTACACGTGTAGCAACCGCCACACTGTACCCCCCCATCTACACGTGTAGCAACCGCCACACTGTACCCCCCCCATCTACACGTGTAGCAACCGTCACACTGTACCAACCCCCCCCTCTACATGTGTAGCAACCGTCACACTGTACCAACCCCCCCCCTCTACATGTGTAGCAACCGTCACACTGTACCAACCCCCCCCTCTACATGTGTAGCAACCGTCACACTGTACCAACCCCCCCCTCTACATGTGTAGCAACCGTCACACTGTACCAACCCCCCCTCTACATGTGTAGCAACCGTCACACTGTACCAACCCCCCCCCTCTACATGTGTAGCAACCGTCACACTGTACCAACCCCCCCCTCTACATGTGTAGCAACCGTCACACTGTACCAACCCCCCCCCCTCTACATGTGTAGCAACCGTCACACTGTACCAACCCCCCCCCCTCTACATGTGTAGCAACCGTCACACTGTACCAACCCCCCCCCCTCTACATGTGTAGCAACCGTCACACTGTACCAACCCCCCCCCCCTCTACATGTGTAGCAACCGTCACACTGTACCAACCCCCCCTCTACATGTGCAGCAACCGTCACACTGTACCAACCCCCCCCTCTACATGTGCAGCAACCGTCACACTGTACCAACCCCCCCTCTACATGTGTAGCAACCGTCACACTGTACCAACCCCCCCCTCTACATGTGTAGCAACCGCCACACTGTACCAACCCCCCCCTCTACATGTGTAGCAACCGCCACACTGTACCAACCCCCCCCTCTACATGTGTAGCAACCGCCACACTGTACCAACCCCCCCCTCTACATGTGTAGCAACCGCCACACTGTACCAACCCCCCCTCTACATGTGTAGCAACCGCCACACTGTACCCCCCCCCCTACACCTGTAGTAACGGCTACACTGTCCCCCCCCTACGCCTGTAGTAACGGCTACACTGTCCCCCCCCCTACACCTGTAGTAACGGCTACACTGTCCCCCCCCTACGCCTGTAGTAACGGCTACACTGTCCCCCCCCCTACGCCTGTAGTAACGGCTACACTGTCCCCCCCCTTACGCCTGTAGTAACGGCTACACTGTCCCCCCCCTACACCTGTAGTAACGGCTACACTGTCCCCTACACCTGTAGTAACGGCTACACTGTCCCCTACACCTGTAGTAACGGCTACACTGTCCCCTACACCTGTAGTAACGGCTACACTGTCCCCTACACCTGTAGTAACGGCTACACTGTCCCCTACACCTGTAGTAACGGCTACACTGTCCCCTACACCTGTAGTAACGGCTACACTGTGCCCCCCCCCTACGCCTGTAGTAACGGCTACACTGTCCCCCCCCCTACGCCTGTAGTAACGGCTACACTGTCCCCCCCCCCCCCTACGCCTGTAGTAACCGCTACACCGTCCCCCCCCCTACGCCTGTAGTAACCGCTACACCATCCCCCCCCCTACGCCTGTAGTAACCGCTACACCATCCCCCCCCCTACGCCTGTAGTAACCGCTACACCATCCCCCCCCTACGCCTGTAGTAACCGCTACACTATCCCCCCTCCTACGCCTGTAGTAACCGCTACACCATCCCCCCCCCTACGCCTGTAGTAACCGCTACACCATCCCCCCCTACGCCTGTAGTAACCGCTACACCATCCCCCCCCTACGCCTGTAGTAACCGCTACACCATCCCCCCCCTACGCCTGTAGTAACCGCTACACCATCCCCCCCCTACGCCTGTAGTAACCGCTACACCATCCCCCCCTACGCCTGTAGTAACCGCTACACTATCCCCCCCTCCTACGCCTGTAGTAACCGCTACACCATCCCCCCCCTACGCCTGTAGTAACCGCTACACCATCCCCCCCCCCTACGCCTGTAGTAACCGCTACACCATCCCCCCCCCTACGCCTGTAGTAACCGCTACACCATCCCCCCCCTACGCCTGTAGTAACCGCTACACTATCCCCCCTCCTACGCCTGTAGTAACCGCTACACCATCCCCCCCCCTACGCCTGTAGTAACCGCTACACCATCCCCCCCCTACGCCTGCAGTAACCGCCACACTATCCCCCCTACGCCTGTAGTAACCGCCACACTACCCCCCCCTACGCCTGTAGTAACCGCTACACTATCCCCCTCCCCCTGCGCCTGTAGTAACCGCTACACTATCCCCCCCCCACGCCTGTAGTAACCGCTACACTATCCCCCCCCCACGCCTGTAGTAACCGCTACACTATCCCCCCCCCACGCCTGTAGTAACCGATACACTATCCCCCCCCCACGCCTGTAGTAACCGATACACTATCCCCCCCCCTACACCTGTAGTAACCGATACACTGCCGCCGCCCCCCCCCCACACGCACGAACGCGCGCACGCAGTAACTGCTACACTGTCCCCCCCCTACACCTGTAGTAACCGATACATTGCAGCCGCCCCCCCCCACACACGCACGCACGCAGTAACTGCTACACTGTCCCCCTCCTACACCTGTAGTAACCGCTACACTGTCGTCCCCCCCTACACCTGTAGTAACCGATACATTGCCGCCGCCCCCCCCCCCCACACACACGCGCACGCAGTAACTGCTACACTGTCCGTCCCCCCTACACCTGTAGTAACCGCTACACTGTCCCCTTCTATACCTGTAGTAACCGCTACACTATCCCCCCCCCCTACACCTGTAGTAACCGCTACACTGCCACTGCCCCCCCCCCACACACACATGCAGTAACTGCTACACTGTCCATCCCCCCTACACCTGTAGTAACCGCTACACTATCCCCCCCCCCCTACACCTGTAGTAACCGCTACACTATCCCCCCCCTACACCTGTAGTAACCGATACACTGCCGCCGCGCCCCCCCCCTCCCACGCAGTAACTGCTACACTGTCCGTCCCCCCTACACCTGTAGTAACCGCTACACTATCCCCCCCTACACCTGTAGTAACCGCTACACTGTAACCCACCCGCCTCACACCTCCGGGGAAATCGCAGTTACGGCTCTGGGAACGGAAACCTCCGGCCCTGAGGGGGTTAATAGTGTCGGTGCCGCTAACTGAACTGCCCGGAGTACCGGGGACCTCCAACTAATAACCCCGCAGAGGATGCGGAGACCGCGCCGGAAAGACAACACAAGCCGCCAGCATCCCACTCTCACCTCCGGCGCCACAGCCGTTAGCTCTCCTCTCCACACGCCTACATTCAAATCCCGGTCAGAGCCCGCCTCTGAGAGTCATGTGACCAGGGGATGTCAGCTGACCATCTGACGTCAGCCCTTCTCGTACCCGCCCACTGCTGTACAATGTGGCCCAGTAGTGTCGTCATGAGTAGTCTTCAGATGTGACCATTAGGGGAGGGGGAGGGGTGTCATCGCTCCTTGTAGAGACACCTAGGAGGTGAGAGAGGAGGCTGGGTTGACACGGGGCGGATTCCCGACGGAATTCCCGCGGTTTGGCCGCACTTAAAAAAAACTGTGATAATTCCACGGGAGAGCCACAGCTTCAAACCCCGCGGGTTTTGGGCCGTTCCGCCGCTGGCATTCCGCTGCAGCTTTCTCTCCCCATAGAGAGGAGTGAGGCCGCAGCGGAGAAAAAAAGTTGACATGCTGCGACTGTTAATTCCGCTGTGCCGGATCCGCACGGCTTTTCTGCGACGGATTGGCCGCCCCATGTGGATGAGATGTTTGGCAAATCTCGTCCACATGGCTGGCAAACCCCGGGATTAGTGGCCGCAGGCGGATTTGCCGCAGCGAAATCCTGCACGGAAATTCTGCGGTAAATCTGCCCTATGTGAACCCAGCCTTATAAGGCCGTGCATTCCTTCAAATCAAGGCGAGACCCGTTAAACAAGTGTTTAACCCTTTAAGAACACGGCCCTTTTTTCCAATTTTTGGTTTTTCCTCCCCTCTTTTAACCCCTTCCCGCTCCAGGACGTACCGGTACGTCCTGGGAGCCTGGTACTTCCCGCAACAGGACGTACCGGTACGTCCTGGGGATAGCACGGGATCACATATGATCCCACGCTATCCCGCAGCGGGAGCCGGCTGTCAGTCACAGCCGGCGTCCCGCTGCAACGGGGGGGGGGGGGCATCAGAGATGCTCCCCCCCCGCCCCCCGCTGTTAACCCCTTCCCTGCCGCGATCTAAGTAGATCGCGGCAGGGAAAGAGTTCACAGAGGGATCGCGCTCCCTCTGTGTCTCCGGCCGGCTATCGCGATGTCATCGCGAGAGCCCGGCCTGTCACCATGGCAACAGGACGCCAGACACTGGCGTCCTGTATTGCCTGTGCCTATAATCGCTGTACAAGCGATAAGGCATGGCAGAGCAGTAGCTCTGCCATGCCTTATGACAGCAATCATAGGCATAGTGCTGCAAGTCCCTCAGAGGGACTTGAATAGTGTAAAAAAAAGAAAAGAAAAACGTAAAAAAAAGAAAAATGTAAAAAAAAATATAAAAACAACCCTTTTTTATGCTTTTTCTAATAGCATAAAAAAAGGGGAAAAAATGAAAACCCCACATATTGGGTATTGACGCGTCCGTAACGACGTGTACAAAAAGTTGAACACGCTTTTTATTGTGTACGACAAAAAGCGTAAAAAAACCCGCTAAAAAACAGGCAAAATGCTAATTTTTAGCATTTTGCCTCACAAAAAATGCAATAAAAGTAATCAAAAAAGCCATACATTCCCCAAAATAGTACCAATAAAAACTACAGCTCGTCTCGCAAAAACTAAGCCCTTATAGAGCTCCGTACATAGAAAAATAAAAGAGTTACAGGACTTTGAATGCAGCTATAGAGAAAAAAAAAGATTTCCAAGAAAAGGGGGGTTTTATTGCAAAAAAGTGTAAAAACCTTAAAAAATATAACAATTTTGGTATCGTTGTTACCGTACCGACCCGCAGAAAAAATTTAGTGTGTCATTTATGCTGCATGAATAACGCTGTAAAAAAAAGAAAAAAAAATCTATGGCAGAATTGATGCGTTTTCTCTCCGTTATCATAAAAAAAAATTAAAAAATTTTACGATATTGTCTATATACCCAAATGTGGCACCGATAAAAACTACAGCTCGCCACGCAAAAAACAAGCCCTTATATGGCCACGTCCACGGAAAAATAAAAAAGTTATGGCTTTTGAAAAATGGAGATGGAAAAATACCAAAAAATCGCTTGGTCCTCAACGCCAAAATAGGCCATGTCATTAAGGGGTTAAAAAATCGTAACTCCTTTATTTATCCATCAATGTCGCTGTATGAAGGCTTGTTGTTTTTTGTGGGACAAGTTGTATTTTTCAATGGTGTTATTTAAAGTACCGTATAATGTGTCTAAATCAGCCTTAACACAGAACCAGACCTTTGAACTCACATACATACATACATACTGTATGCACACTGCATTGTGATGTCATCAGTCTATTCTGACACAAGCAGTTTGGACCTATAAATGCCAGAGCTTGGCAGCCCTCTTAAAGGGGTTGTCTCGCGGCAGCAAGTGGGGGTATACACTTCTGTATGGCCATATTAATGCACTTTGTAATATACATCGTGCATTAATTATGAGCCATACAGAAGTTATTCACTTACCTGCTCCGTTGCTGGCGTCCTCGTCTCCATGGATCCATCTAATTCTGATGTCTTCTTGCTTTTTTAGACGCGCTTGCGCTGTGTGGTCTTCTTCCTGGTGAATAGGGCCGCTCGTGCCGGAGAGCTGGTCCTCGTAGCTCCGCCCCGTCACGTGTGCCGATTCCAGCCAATCAGGAGGCTGGCATCGGCAATGGACCGCACAGAGCCCACGGTGCACCATGGGAGAAGACCCGCGGTGCATCGTGGGTGAAGATCCCGGCGGCCATCTTGGTGAAGGAAGAAGAAGGAAGAAGGAAGACGTCGCAGAGCGGGGATTCGGGTAAGTAATACATTTTTTTTTTAACACATCCTTTGGGGTTGTCCTGCGCCGAACGGGGGGCCTATGGAAAAAAAAACCCCCGTTTCGGCGCGAGACAACCCCTTTAAGTCAGTCTCCACTGTAGCTGGAAGTGGGCAGATGTATCCTCCTATATTTCCCTTGAGAATCCAATGGAACTGGATAATTTGTATTTTTAATGTAGCCCATTTTTAATTCAGCCCACAACGGGGAGACAGCAGCCTACAATAATCTAATTTAGTCCAAAAATATCATAAAAGAGCAGCACCACCGATGGTCCAGAAATGTTGACTTTATTCAATCCATAAAATTGGGGCAGCAACGTTTCAACTCCACATGGAGTCTCTTTCAAGCTGATGTGGAGTTGAAACGTTGCTGCCCCATTTTCATGGATTAAATAAAGTCAACATTTCTGGACCATCGGTGATGCTGCTCTTTTATGCTATTTTTGGACTATATTGGATGGTTCTTGGAGTTGGGAGCAGCTGAGCCTGCACACCTGATCCAAACCTCGCACCTTAAGGGCTTATTCAGACGACCGTATATCAGCTGAGTATTCACGCCGGCCGATATACGGCGTCCCTCTCTGCAGGGGGAGGAGTCTGGAAGAGCCGGGAGCAGTGCTCTGAGCTCCCGCCCCCTCTCTGCCAACTCTCCTCCCCTCTGCACTATTTGCAATAAGGGGAGGCGGGATGGGGCGGAGCTAATTCCTGGAACTTAGCCCTGCCCCCACTCATTGCAAATAGTGCAGAGGAGCAGAGAGGGGGTGGAGAGGAGGCAGAGAGCGGGCGGGAGCTCAAAGCACTGCTCTTGCCTCTTCCAGCCTCCTCCCCCTGCAGAGAGACGCCGTATATCGGCTGGCGTGAATACCCATGTGATATACGGTCGTCTGAATAAGCCCTAAGGTTGATTTGGCTGAGTGCTGCTGCTGTTATATCTCTACAAAAATCTAATTGGCCGCTGCTGTGGCATTTTTTGTTTAAAAAGGTAGGTTAAATTCTTCCATGGAGAGGAATAGGCAGGTAGGTAGGCAGGCAGGCTCAGTTCTTGTCAGTTGGGGAATGCTTATAAGCATGGCCTTATGTCTGGTGGTGCATGAAACGTCAGGAAGACTCGGCCAACTTTTAGAGATGCAGCAGCATTCAGCCGGGTGCAAAAGAGTCCAATGCATGTTTCCTTTAAACGGACATATTTCTTTATTCAATCCATTGACACAACAACGTTTCAATCGCTATCTGCGGTCTTTATGGTTGAAACGTTGCTGTGTCCATGCATAGAATACACAAATATGTCCTTTTAAAAGAAACGTCCATTGGAGTTTTTTGCTCTCCGAATGCTGCTCCATCTCTAAAGGTTGGCCTGAATCTTTATGGATGAATACTCCACGTCCAATTTGGAGTGTGCATCTCAGCCCACGTGCTGTGCTTCCCCTCTATTTCAGGGGCATTGTGGAGTGCTGCGCTCAGATAAGGTATTTTGTGCTGCATAGGAAGTCAGGGGCCTGTGTAATTAGGGGTCAGCTGCTGTTTACTCTGAAGCACGCATCAGGGAACGGCTTGCCTGCCACTTTTCAACTAGCAGTGACTGCGGGTCACTCACAGAGGTTGATTGGAATGAAGAAGTGAAACGTACAGCAGGCCATTTTTTCGCCATAGTTACATAACTATAGATTGTATATATAAATAAATCTTGCTATTTGTATAGCGCCAACTTATTCCGCAGTGCTTGCGAATCATTTATTTATTACCCCCCCCCCCCCCCCTCCTTCCCCAAAAGGCTGGGTGCTCATTTTACCGTCCTCAGAAGGATGGAAGGCTGCTGACTCAGCTAACTGACCCAAGCGGGGATTGAACGCACAACATTCAGGTGGTCAGCAAGAGTTTAGGACTGCGATTCAGCTGCCTTAGCACTCTCTGTCACACACGGATAATGCATTTTATTGATTATCTATCTATCTATCTATCTATCTATCTCATATCTATCTATCTATCTATCTATCTATCTATCTATCTATCTCATATCTATCTATCTATCTATGTATCTATTTCATATCTATCTATCTATCTATCTATCTCATATCTATCTATCTATCTATCTATCTATCTATCTATCTATCTATCTATCTATCTATCTCATCTATCTATCTATCTATCTATCTCATATCTATCTATCAATTATGTAGATTATAGATATACATTATATCTAGATGATATATTTTATGGATAAAGATTATAGATAGATTTTAGATGATATATATATATATTATATGTAGATTCTATAATCTATATTGATTGATAATCAATAGATATATTAGATAGTCAAAATACATTAAAGAATCTACATAGAACAATTTCCCATCCTTGATTACATCATTCATTAATACTACTACTAATTCTCTTTATCTATATTCTGCAGCATATCATTCAGTGATACTTGGCATTTCATAAGACTCTGTCCCTCTACTGTCAGTGTATCGGCCATCACTACTACCAGACTGCAGCTTTCTAGTGCCTGTTATAAAGTAAGGCCTTCCTCACACAGACTTTTTGTACAGTGTTTTCAACGCAGCGCTAAACGCTGTACAACGCTCCCATTAATTTCAATGGGGCTGTACACACAAGCGTCAAAACCCAGCGTCTCCAATGAGCGCTTTGACAGCGATGCATGTTCTATCATTGGCCATTTTCAGCCCTGCGTTGCCCATTGAAATGAGTGGGCAGCTGTTTCAGCACTGCTGAAAATGTGGCACAACTTGGTACTACGTTTTTGGCAACGCTAAATGCAAGCAGGCTTCCAGGCACTTGTCCTCGCTGACGGAGCATCTTTTGCTAGTGACGGTGTTTGAAGACCCCACCTCCAACAAGTGATTGCTCTGATTGGTTCCTCGAGCGCTGGCTGAACCAATCAGAGCCAGAACTTGATGATCCAATCACAGCTATTCAATTGCAACACCCCAGAGGGGTGACCCTGGGCACCTGGCTAATGTGAAAAGCTGGGAGGGATAAATGCTGCCTTGTCATGGTGGCACTTACCAGGCTCTGGTCCAAGAGGAATGACACGTAGCCAAGGCCAGAGTAGGATCACAGACAAGCTTCGACACTCCAATAATAGGGAATGCCAATAAATGGGATGGAAGGAGTAGTAGTACTAATCACTCTTGACGCCACCGATCCCACACACCGGTATACTACGCTGCTGAGGAAAGAACACAGAGACTTGTGTGTAGTACCTCGGGTCCCCAGGAACGGTTAGGACACGGTATAACTTTTACTGGAATAATAAACTTTTACAACAGGTGATGCAGGTACAATGCACTTTAAGTACAGCAGACTGTAGCTCAGAGGTAGGGAGGATACACGGGATGAATACAGTCCTACAGTCCACGTTATCTGTATGTCACTGGTCCTGGATTAGGAGCACTTCAGAGGAGGAAGGGGGGGGGGGGGAGGGGTCACTCCACAGACTCTCTGGCAGACAATTATTGACAAGCAAGGCTTAAACAATAAACACCCCGTGCGGCAGAAGCATTGGTATGACTCAGTAAAGTACCTCTGTGCGGTGATCCTAATTATGGATGGCCGCAGAGGAAAAGCCTGTAGTGTGGGCTGCAGAGGAAAAGCCTGTAGTGTGAACTGGTACCTGTTTAGAACTTTTGGTAAGGCTCTTTCGCTCTAGAATCTTGGGACTCACTCCATTCACATCCACATGCCAAATGCCAGGGGATGTCGTTCCTCTTCCTCCATCTTCACCTACATGAAAGCTGAAGGTGCTTCCATACGGCTCTGTGTTAGCACTCTGTTGGAACTCCTGAAGATGGACGCCTTTTCCGCTCTCAAGCTCTCCCATTTATAACTTCACTCATACCACATGACATGACAGACTGATACATTTACATGCATGCTATGATTTTATTACTGTTAACCTCTCAAGATCCGCAGCTGTGCAACACACTGGATATGACAAGACGGGCTTTGCACAGTGCACCTACATAGGACAAAACATGTATGACATTTATGGAGGGGACCAGGATGGTGTTCTGGGCCACTACACAATGACTGGCTCTGATTGGCTGAGCGCTGTGAGCACAGCCAATCAGAGCAATCTCTTGCTGGAGGCGGGGTCTTCAAACCCCGTCACTAGCAAAAGATGCTCCGTCGGCACTGACAAGTGCCTGGAGCTCCAGAGAGCAGCGGCAGGAATCCAGATGGCGCCTGCTAGGTGAGTATAAATATATTTTTTTTTTCAGCTTCCTTGGCTGCGTTTTCAGTTGTGCTGAAAGTGCAGCCAAAACGCTGCTAAAAACCGCAGTAAATGTAGCATTAAAAAATGCAAACGTCTGTGTCAGGGAGGCCTTAGTAGAGATTTGTTTGCACTTCTGCTGAACAGTCATTCTTTTCATCTGTTTTCTTGACTGAAGCCGTATGTAGCGATGTCCCCTAATGCCCGTTGACTTTTCTTTCGTGGTGTGCAAGCTATTGCTCTGATTTGTTGTGGTTTTGTCTATTGTTCACAATTTATAATAAACTAGCTTACCCGTCGCGTGTTGCTGCGAAGACAGACATACATACATTCGTTTTTATATATCTAGATAACAACCAATCACAGCGCAGCTTTTTTAGGTTACCTAAGTGGTATAATATATAACAACCAATCAAAGCGCAGCTTTCATGTTACCTCAGTATAATATATAACACCCAATCACAGCGCAGCTTATATGTTACCTCAGCAGTATAAAATATAACAACCAATCACAGTGCAGCTTTCATGTTACGTCAGCAGTAAGAGAAATAACAACCAATCACAGCGCAACATTTATTCTGCCTCAGCAATATAAAAAATAGCAACCAATCACAGCGCAGCTTTCATGTTACGTCAGCAGTAAGAGAAATAACAACCAATCACAGCCCAACTTTTATTCTGCCTCAGCAATATAAAAAATAGCAACGAATCACAGCGCAGCATTCATTTTACCTCAGCGGTATAATATATAGCAACCAATCACAGCACAGCTTTTATTTTACCTCAGCATTCTCAATATCCAGGAATTGGCTTGTGATACGGTCGGCGGATGCATCATTTTGTAGTTGAACACGCATCCCGTTGCTCGTAATGCCTTTTGCTTTTGTGCTTGAGATGGAAATCAAACGATCTTTGTCTGGGGGGGCATATCTGTCGACGACGCTCGCACGCGCGCCACCTATCGTAGGATAGTTGTACTATGCCAGTAACCTTCCCAGGAGTGTACTCAACAACTTCCCATTAACTTTTCCTATTTATGACATAATCAATGCTCGTGCCAAAGTTCGAGTTTCTATTACATTGAGAAGCAAGAAAATTCGATTCCGTACGTAAAATTTGGACGCTAATTCTTTTGCGCATAGAAATAAATAATCGAGTTGGGACCGATTAGCTTTTCCTATTTATGACATATTCAATGCTCGTGTCAAATTTCGAGTTTCTATGACATTGGGAAGCGAGAAAATTAGATTCCGTACGTAAAATTTGGACGCTAATTCTTTTGCGCATAGAATTGAATAATCGAGTTGGGACCCATTAGCGGTTCCTATTTGTGACACATTCAATGCCCGTGCCAAATTTCAAGATTCTATGTGAGAAAATTACATTCCGTACGCAAAATTTCGACGCTAACTCTTTTGCGCATAGAATTGAATAATCGAGTTGGGACCCATTAACTTTTCCTATTTATGACATAATCAATGCTCCTGCCAAATTTCACGTTTCTATGACACCGGAAAATGAGAAAATTACATTCTGTACGTAAAATTTGGACGCTAATTCTTTTGCGCATAGAATTGAATAATCGAGTTGGGACCTATTAGCTTTTCCTATTTATGACATAATCAATGCTCGTGCCAAATTTTAAGTTTCTATGACACTGGGAAGCGAGAAAATTAGATTCCGTACGTAAAATTTGGACGCTAATTCTTTGGCGCATAGAATTGAATAATGGAGTTGGGACCCATTAGCTTTTCCTATTTATGACATAATCAATGCTCCTGCCAAATTTCACGTTTCTATTACATTGGGAAGCGAGAGAATTCGATTCCGTATGTAAAATTTGGACGCTAATTCTTTGGCGCATAGAATTGAATAATCGAGTTGGGACCGATTAGCGTTTCCTATTTATGACATATTCAATGCCCGTGCCAAATTTCAAGTTTCTATGACATTGGGAAGCAAGAAAATTAGATTCCGTATGTAAAATTTGGACGCTAATTCTTTGGCGCTTAGAATTGAATAATTGAGTTGGGACCCGATAGCTTTTCCTATTTATGACATAATCAATGCTCGTGCAAAATTTCATGTTTCTACGACATTGGGAAGTGAGAGAATTAGTGGCAGTGATGGAAATCGAACGATCTACGTGGGGGGGCGTAACTGTCGACGACGCTCGCAAGCGCGCCATTTATCGTAGGATAGTTGTACTATGCCTATAATCTTCCCAGGAGTGTACTCAACAACTTCCCAAAGTTTCATGGCGATCGGATGAATGGTGTAGTAGCGCATAAAGGACAAACAGACAGACAGACACGCATACAGACAGACACACACGCATACATTCAATTTTATATATATAGATATCAACTGCTTCATTGCTTGGAAGCCCCATCATACAGGACTGTGTAAGTTTTAGGCAGGTGAGGAAAAAATGCTGCAAAGTAACAATTTTTTTTTCCAAAAATAGAAGAAGTCTGGCTCCAAATGTATTTTGCCGCAGGACAACAACCCCCAACATCCAGCTAATGTCATTAGGGTACTATTGTATATTGTCAACCCCCAGAAGTAGGGGTGGAGACAAGATTTAGGCTGCTTGACAGCCCCATTGTGGAAGTGATTGATTGCCTCCCATCTACAGACCTTGAGGCAGGAGATCCCCCGCTGTTCTGCTTGCTCCCGACTGCGGTGTCAGTGTGGCCGCTACCCCTGCCCTCAGCGCTGTCAGCGCTCTCTGTGCTGTCGTCCCCACTGTCAGTGTGGCCCCCGCTGCTGCCGCAGTATTCCCTGCTTCACTGTCGGCGGTGGCTGTACCATGGAGGAACAGACCGCGGAGGACTTGAGGATGACAGTGCTGAGCAGAGGTGCGAGCGTGGCAATGGAGCGGGGAGGAGAGTGACAGGGCTGTCAGCCTTCAGTGGCGGGAATGCGGTTGCTGACGGCTACTCTGCTCCCCTGCCTCCTCTTCCTACAGCAGCTGGCACCGGCGCCACTGCTCAGGCAGATGGGGAGCGGAGTAGCCCCCCAGAGGCCGCATCTCAGCACTACAGGACGGGGGAGGACAGTGTGGCCGACGGCAGCGCCGGGGTCATTTCAGCGCTACAGCATTGTGGGAGGACAGTGTTGGCAGTGGTGGCGAGGTGTAGCTTCCCTGCCCAGGCAAGTATCATCCTGGCCAGCCGACAATGCAGCCAATCGGGAGCTTGGTGGTGTTCCTCAATGTAAGGGCTGTCAAACTCCTAGCTTCCGGTGGTGACAAGATACCTGTCATTAGAACCATCTTCAGCGTAAAGAAGAACAGGGAGTCCTGGAAGTGATGATTTGGCCCCCACTGATCTGACATCATCCAGTTGGATTACATGGTGAGACAGAAGGATTAGAGCGAACCGACATTCACAGAAGATCTGTGCTTAGTTCTCCAAGATGTCTGACGAGCTCCTTCAAAAACTGTGTGCAAGTGTACCTAGAAAAATTGATGCTGAAGGCAAAGGTCAATAACACCAAATATTGATGTAGTTGCATTTCTCTTCTGTTCACTCACTTTGCATTTTGTTAATTGACAGAAATAAACTATTAATCCTTCTACTTCTGAAAACATTCTTATTCTGCAACATTTTTTCCACCATAATGTATAATCATCACTTTTTTTGCGCATATCTATAAAACAGTGAACCCCAAAAAAGTCAGACAAAATACATTTTGTTCAGTAACGAGCAGTTTATTTAAGCCTTTGAACTCTAATTATCTAGTTCAATAGTTTTCCCTCACCCGTCTGAAGGATCCAACCCGGGCATTGACAGAGCCCCAGTCAGTGTATCTCCTGTACTCTCCGGGTCTCAGGTAATACTGGCGGCCCCTGAAGTTGGGCTGCTCATAAAAGATCCAGTGGCCATCAAAGACATTACAGGAGTAGATATCATGATAATTAAAGCGCTCGTGGACTGAGGGGCAGTCCTCTAAAAACTCCATGCTTTCTCCTCTGAAGTCTTCCCTTTCATAGATCCTTATTCTGTAGGAACCGCGTTGCTAAAACAAGAAGAAAGATGATGTGTCGGAAATATCTCCATCAATTAGAAAACAGCTTGTAATTAGTAGTTTGGGATCTTAATAAAGGGAATGGGTTTCAAATGTGGTGTGAGGATACAATATGAAGCTGCACCATTGATGTGATGTAACTCATTCATCGTGATTCGAGCAGCTAAAGAACTGGGTCCCATAATGTCAACAGTAACAAAGGTCACATTGGCATAATATATGTTTATTGGAATGCACTTAGGTACGGTGAATACTTTTTGAATCATGTTCTTTTTTAATTGATGACCTATGCCCTGGATAGGTCATTAGTAGATAATGGATGGGAGTCTGTAGCTTGGGCCCTCCATCCATCAGCTGATCATCCAGCCCGCAGCACTGGTCACTCCCAATAATGTCAGCTGGAGCACCTCGCTGTTCTTACACTTCCTGCATGAAGCCTAAGAGCAGAGCGGCGCTCCAATTGATTTCCGCCAGTGCCCCAACTTCCTCCTCTGAGTAGTGATGGCGATGTACGGCCCACTGCACTGATGGCCTATCCCACTGGTGTAACTATAAGGCATGCAGGGGATGCGGTTGCACCCGGGCCCAGGAGCATTGAGGGACCCATAAGGCCTCTCTTCTTCATATAGCGAGCCCAGTACTATGAATAAAGTATTATAGTTGGGGGCCCTATTACAGGTTTTGCATTGGGGCCCAGGAGCTTCAAGTTACGCCTCTGCGTTAAAGGGTTAAGAGAAGTTGGAGGGCCCCAAGATAAACTTTTGCACCCAGGCCCATGAGGCTTTAGCTACACCCCTGGCCTATCCAGAGGAAAGGTGATCAGTTACATAAGATAGACAACCCCTTTAAATGCTAAGCAATGATCTGAGAATTCGTATTCCCAAAGAGATGGAAGAGGAGGAACACGAACTGGCATGGGAATACATCATGTGTCCACCTCTTTCACATGGACTTAGCCAGAACAGGCTGACTTACCTGAGGAATAATACGGCAAGACCTGATGGAGTCATTGAAGCCTAGCCACTGCTGGAAGTCCGGGTACTCTCCCCTCCTCAGAAAGTACTGGTGCCCGGTATAGTTGGGGTGCTCATACAGCATCCAGTTTCCATTCTCGACACGAATGGAGTTGCAGCGGTTGAAGAAAGAATGAAGGTCAGAACAGTCTGAGCTGCACTCATAGGAGCGGCCCTGGAAGTTCCTGTCCTCGTAAAAGATGATCTGAAATTAGATAATGATCGTCACACTAAGTGACTAATTACAAGTCCTGTGGATATAGTGGTGCAGGATTCTGACTTTCGCATGTAATATTCCGGTAGCGTAGTCCACAGAACACCATCCACATTCACTTTCTAGCATCATGTTGGTTTGCCGTTAGACCCCACAAATCGGAGATCCGGCAGAGCCATAATAGCATTGCCGGGTCACATACTTTTAGTGAATGGTTCTTCTACATGAGAAGGCTCTTTGAGAACGTTGGCATTGGCTCTGGGGCTTCCCATCTGCTCTCTGTCCTGTACGTCCCTTTTTACCATCCCCTAGGTAAAGCATGGTGGGAATATACCTTACCTTTCCCATGTTTAGCTGTCAGTGGACGCTTCGAGTAAACGCTGTTGTGACAGGGCTTGTGGCATCCCTTATATACTGATGTGTATGACCAGAGGATGGACTCAGCAGGCGAGTGGTGTAAATCATAAATTAGTGCACTCAGCAAAAGAGGCCTACACAATTCATTCGCACGGGCTGTCACGCTTTATTGGAGAATTTTCTTTCTTTAGTTAACGCTTAGGCAAAATCCGCTTTGTAGAGTTCCGAAAACAAAGGGGAGATGTCAAGCGTCATATATGGGGTCAGCAGATTTCATAGGTTATTTTGTGAACCGCCAATGGGAACAGCTCAAGGCAGTTCTAGAATGCTGAGGCGATGGTGGAAGCCTAGGTGTCCCTCGCACAGTGACTAGAGCGAACAAGTAAAGGCCTACACTAACATGATATCACATTTACTTGGATGTATAGAATGTACTTTTATCATAAGCGCTGCCTTTAACTCGCATCCTCTTATTTTCATTTGGATACAGAGAAATTGAATAAAAGTAACCATACACTAAATAAATCACTTTACAATGGACCTTTTATGAGACAAATCCACTTAAAGAATTATTATCATCTATCAAGTGCCCATAAAGAGTTAAAGCAACCCTCCATTTTTAGACCAGAATTCTATGCCTAAACAGGAAGGGGGAGGGAGGAGCATAATACCTGTACTTTTCCTTCTCTGTCGCTCTCGGATTTGCTGGTTGTGGGTCCCATTTTCAGCTGTCCAATATGACCATAACAGTTTTCCAGCTACATAATGCACACTGTGCACTGCTCTCTTATTGGCTTGTGCCGATCACATGAGCAGCTTTGGCCAATCAGAGAGTAGGTATAGTGCATTGTGTGTGATTAGGTGGTCTGAAGATTGTGTCTGACATTTTGAACAGCCAAAAACAGGACCTGAAACTGGCGGATCAGAGGGACAGGAGAGAAGAACAATAATATCCAGTAATAAAGCCCCTTCCCCTGTGTCCTGCGAGGGAATTTTGTTCCGAAACTGCAAGGTCATTTTAAAGGGGTTTACCAAGGGTTAAATATTGCATTTTCCAGACTAAACATGACATTTTTTTAATTGGAATCATATTAAAGTCAGGTTCAGTGGGGAGATATTGCTGTTACGGCACCTCCTGGTGTTCCTTTGATTCCCTGCTCAGGACTAATGTGACTGGTGCTGGAGGTCATATATACCCAGGTGATCAGTCCCAGCGGCCGCAGAATGATTTCTGCTATTTGTAGACTAGCAAATGAAAATCAAAGCATTAGGGCGCGCTCACATGGGCATCTGTTGCTTACATATTACGCATGTATATTTCACATATCTAATACATGGTGCTAAAAGCCCATTGATTTCTATTGAGCCGCTCACACATGCGTTTTTTTTTTCACGGGTGTATTATGCAACAATACATGCTATGGGGATTTAACATAAGCAGAAAAAACACACGTTCTTACATATTTCATGTGTACTGCATATATCATGCTCATGAAAAATACATGTGTAATACACAGGACACATACACCCTTGTAAATGTCCCCTTAGAAGTGACTTCTTACAGATACAGGACGCAGTAAATGGATATTCTCTGAAGGGAACCAACCACCATGGGGTGCCGTAGCAAGTATGTACAGCAATATGTATACATAGAAGGACTGTAAAAAATGTGATTGAACAGAGAAACGTAATATTTAATCCTAGGCCAACCTGTTCTACCCAATGGGTTTAGTGTATAGACATTGTATGGCCCTTCTGAACCGTACAATGTGCGTGTCGGTATGCAGTTTTTAATTCTACAGGCCAAAGGTTTTGAGACTGAGGGCTACTGCAGACGAGCGCAAGCGCAAATACGCTCGCCCCTGCACAATGTATTTGTGCAGTGAACGAGTCTTTTTTTCTGTCCACTCTAGCGGCGCATTTGCGCACGCATAAAAACACGCTAGCACTACGTCATGCTGTCATCATTGACCCACCCCGCTGTAATCACCCATAAATATTGAACATGTGCGGCGTGATGCCATCCTGCGGGACTTCTGGTACTTTTCGGGTTTGGGAGAGAGTAGCTGAGGTTGTAGACGTCTTTCGATGCCTTTGTTGCTGGAACGCAGATTTGGGCAGTCACGTGAGGTGGCGGACAATGTTCCTAGAAGAATGATTTTTATGGAGGATTTTTATGGACTCACAGGAAAATAGAACATGGTGCGATTTTGCATCTCAGATCTCAATCCCATCTGGAACATGTGGTCAATCCAAAAAAAGCGGGTGAACAAACAAGAGACATGAATAAACCTCCTTCAAGAGCAACTTCTCCCAAGCACCCAGGAGCAACTTCACCCAACCATCCAGGAGCAACTTCTCCCAACCATCCAGGAGCAGCGTTTCCCAACCATCCAGGATCAACGTCCCCCAACCATTCAGGAGCAATGTCTCCAAACCACTCAGGATCAACTTCTCCAAACCACCCAGCAACATCTCTTAACCATCCAGGAGCAACGTCTCCCAACCACCCAGGAGCAACGTCTCCCAACCACCCAGGAGCAACGTCTCCCAAACACCCAGGAGCAACGTCTCCAAAACACGCAGGAGCAACTTCTCCCAACCATCCAGAAACATCTCTCAACCATCCAGGAGCAATGTCTCTCAACCATCCAGGAGCAATGTCTCCCAACAATCCAGGAGGAACGTCTCCCAACCATCCAGGAGCAATGGCTCCCAACCATCCAGGAGCAACGGCTCCCAACCATCCAGGAGCAACGTCTCTCAACCATCCAGGAGCAACGTCTCCCAACCATCCAGGAGCAACGTCTCCCAACCATCCAGGAGCAACGTCTCCCAACCATTCAGGAGCAATGTCTCCCAACCACCTAGGATCAACTTCTCCCAACCACCCAGCAACATCTCTTAACCATCCAGGAGCAACGTCTCAAAACCACCTAGGATCAACTTCTCCCAACCATCCAGCAACGTCTCCCAACCACCCAGGAGACACGTCTCCCAAACACCCAGGAGCAACGTCTCCCAACCACCCAGGAGCAACGTCTCCCAACCACCCAGGAGCAACGTCTCCCAACCACCCAGGAGCAACTTCTCCCAACCATCCAGCAACATCTCGCAAACATGCAGGAGCAACATCTCCCACTCACCCAGCAACATCTCTCAACCATCTATGAACAACTTCTCCCAACCATCCAGGAGCAACTTCTTCCAACCATACAGGAGAAACTACTCCCAACCATCTGGCAACATCTTTCAACCCTCAAGGAGCAACTTCTCCCAACCATCCAGCAACATCTCTCAATCATCCAGGAGCAACATATCCCAACCACCCAGGAGCAACTTCTTCCAACCATCTGGCAACATCTCTCAACCATCCAGGAACAATTTCTCCCAACCATCTAGCAACATCTCTTAATCATCCGGGAGCAACGTCCCCCAACCAACGATGAGCAACTTTACACAACCATCCAGGAGCAACTTCTTCCAACCATCCAGGAGCAACGTCTCCCAACCATCCAAGAGCAACGTCTCCCAACCATCCAGGAGCAACGTCTCCCAACCATCCAGGAGCAACGTCTCCCAACCATCCAGGAGCAACGTCTCCCAACCACCCAGGAGCAACGTCTCCCAACCACCCAGCGACATCTATCAACCATCCAGGAGCAACGTCTCCCACCCACCCAGCAACATCTCTCAACCATCCAGGAGCAACCTCTCCCAACCACCCAGGAGCAACTTCTCCAAACCACCCAGGAGCAACGTCTCCCAACCACCCAGGAACAACTTCTCTCAACCACCCAGGAGCAACTTCTCCCAACCATTCTCACTTGCAGGAACAACATGTCCCAACCTTTCAGGAACAACATCTCCCAACCTTCCATTAAAACATCTTCCAACCTTCCAGGAACAACTTCTCCCAACCATCCAGGAACAACTTCTCCTAACTATCCAGGAGCAACTTCTCCCAAACACCCAGCAACATTTCCCAACCATCCAGGAGCAAACATCTCCCAACCATCCAGGAACAATGTCTCCCAACCACCCAGGAGCAACATCTCCCAACCACCCAGGAGCAACATCTTCCAACCACCCAAAAGCAACTTTTCCCAACCATCCAGGAGCAACTTCTCCCAGCAATCCAGCAGCAACTTCTTCCAAATATTCAGCAACATCTCTCAACCATCCAGGAGCAACGTCTCCCAACCATTCAAGAGCAACGTCTCCCTATCACCAAGGAGCAATGTCTCCCAACCACCGAGAAGCAATGTCTCCCAACCACCCAGAAGCAACGTCTCCCAACCACCAAGGAGCAACGTCTCCCAATCAACCAGGAGCAACGTCTCCCAACTACCCAGGAACAACGTCTCCCAACCATCTAGCAACATCTCTAAACCATCCAGGAGCAACGTCTCCCAACCATCCAGGAGCAACATCTCTCACCCACCCAGCAACATCTCTCAACCATCCAGGAGCAACTTCTCCAAACCACCCCAGAGCAACTTCTCCCAACCACCCAGGAGCAACTTTTCCCAACCATTCTCACTTGCAGGAACAACATGTCCCAACCTTTCAGGAACAACATCTCCCAACCTTCCATCAACAACATCTCCCAACCTTCCAGGAACAACTTCTCCCTACCATCCAGGAACAACTTCTCCTAAGCATCCAGGCACAACTTCTCCAACCATCCAGGAGCAACTTCTCCTAACTATCCAGGAGCAACTTCTCCCAAACATCCAGCAACATCTCCCAACCATCCAGGAGCAAACATCTCCCAACCATCCAGGAGCAATGTCTCCCAACCACCCAGGAGCAACATCTCCCAACCACTCAGGAGCAACATCTTCCAACCACCCAAAAGCAACTTTTCCCAACCATCCAGGAGCAACTTCTCCCAACAATCCAGCAGCAACTTCTTCCAAACATTCAGCAACATCTCTCAACCATCCAGGAGCAACGTCTCCCAACCATTCAAGAGCAACGTCTCCCTATCACCAAGGAGCAATGTCTCCCAACCATCCAGGAGCAACGTCTCCAAACCATCCAGGAGCAACATCTCCCAACCACCCAGAAGCAACGTCTCCCAACCACCCAGGAGTAACGTCTCCCAGCCAACCAGGAGAAACGTCTCCCAACCAACTAGGAGCAACATCTCCCAACTACCCAGGAACAACGTCTCCCAACCATCTAGAAACATCTCTCAACCATCCAGGAGCCACGTCTCCCAACCATCCAGGAGCAACATCTCCCACCCACCCAGCAACATCTCTCAACCATCCAGGAGCAACTTCTCCAAACCACCCCGGAGCAACTTCTCCCAACCACCCAGGAGCAACTTTTCCCAACCATTCTCACTTGCAGGAACAACATGTCCCAACCTTTCAGGAACAACATCTCCCAACCTTCCATCAACAACATCTTCCAACCTTCCAGGAACAACTTCTCCTAAGCATCCAGGCACAACTTCTCCAATCATCCAGGAGCAACTTCTCCTAACTATCCAGGAGCAACTTCTCCCAAACATCCAGCAACATCTCCCAACCATCCAGGAGCAAACATCTCCCAACCAATCAGGTGACGGAAGTGACGTCAGACGCCAGGAACAGCGCGCCGAGACAGAGGCACGAGCGGGGGGCTGAAGGGGACATCGGAGCAGCTCAGCAGTGCAGAGTGAGCGGCCGCCGGGAGAGCGGGTGACGACACCAGGAGGAGTGGAGGAGCCGATAAGTATCTTCTGTGTGTGTTTGTGAGCTAAGTGTGTGTCTTCTGTGTATCTGGTGTGCCCTAGTTGTGTCTTCTGTTTGTGTGTGTGTCTGGGGGTCTAAGTGTTTGTGAGGGGGAGGAAATTTTTGTGGCCGGTTGCGCATAAGTGTCAGCGGGTGAGCGGTTGCGCGAGAGCGGCAGCGTGTGAGTGGTTGTACAGAGGCAGCAGCGTGTGAGCGGTTGCAGCAGCATGTGAGCGGTTGAGCGGTTACAGCAGCGTGTGAGCGGTTGCAGCAGCGGGTGAGCGGTTGCAGCAGCGGGTGAGGGGTTGCAGCAGCGGGTGAGCGGTTGCAGCAGCGGGTGAGCGTTTGCAGCAGCGGGTGGACGGGTGAGGGGTTGCAGCAGCAGTTGAGCGGAGGCGGCAGTGTGTTAGCGGAGTGTGAACAAGTCTATCTTCACTACTTCCACAAGTAAATTGTAGATCCCCATTAGGATAAGCTTCATGTCTGGCAATGCCATCCAGTGTGCTACTTGTGCAATGTATGCGGTCCTTGATCAGCCGATCGAGGGTGCATACTGTAGCGCAAGATGCGTGCACGTCGCACATTTAGAAGCCCAAATTCTGGATCTAAATGAGCAACTGGCAACACTGAGAGCCATTGACAACATGGAAAGGAGTTTGCTGCTCACTGAGCAGACACTCGTTGGGGTAGAGGCGGGGGCGGTTGGTAGTACAGAAGTGCAGGGGGAGCAGGCAGTCAGCTGGGTGTCAGATAGAAGGAGGCGTAGAGGGAATAGATCCAGGGAGGCTGGTCCTGAACTGGCACAACCCAACATGTCTGCAACGTTGGCAGATGAGGCGATGCCATTACAGAGCCAGCACCGCTGCAGCACGACATGCCCTCTGAACGCCAGGGGGATGACTGCTCCAGTGAGACGGGGACAGGGAGTGCAGGGCAGGCTAGACAGGTTCTAGTGGTGGGGGACTCAATTATTAGGGGGACAGAGAGGGCAATCTGCCATAAAGACCAGGATCGTCGAACGGTGTGTTGTCTTCCTGGCGCTCGAGTTCGACACATCGCGGATCGGATTGACAGATTACTGGGAGGGGCTGGTGAGGATCCAGCGGTCATGGTGCACGTTGGCACCAATGAACAAATTAGAGGTCAATGGAGGGCCCTCAAAAATGATTTCAGGGACCTAGGGTCCAAGCTCAGGGCGAGCACCTCCAGGGTAGTTTTCTTGGAAATACTACCTGTACCTAAAGCCACACTAGAAAGGCAGCAGGATCTTAGGGAGGTAAACAAGTGGCTCCGGAGTTGGTGTAAGAAGGAGGGATTTGGGTTCCTGGAGAACGGGGCTGACTTTGCTGTCGGCTACAGGCTCTACCGTAGGGACGGGCTGCATCTTAATGGGGAGGGTGCAGCTGTGCTGGGGGATAAGATGGCTAGAAGGCTGGAGGAGTGTTTAAACTAGGGACTGGGGGGGAGGGTAAAATGAGAAATAGTGGGGTAGCCAGTGTAACTAGCGATCCGGGTCCAAGCAAAGGGAATGGGGGTCAAGCAGGGGGTGGGGTTAGTACAGTTAGAACTGATAGATCAGCCATAAGTACGAATAGCAACAAAACAATTTTAAAAAACAAAAAAAATGATATAAATTGTATGACCACGAATGCAAGAAGTCTGATTGGTAAAGTGGGTGAGCTTGAAGCGAGAATGACTGATGAAAACTATGATATGGTCGGAATTACGGAAACATGGCTTGATGATAAGTACGATTGGGCGGTGAATTTGCAGGGGTACAATCTCTTCAGAAGGGACCGAAAGAACCAGAAAGGGGGAGGGGTATGTCTGTACATCAAATCGTACTTGAAGCCGAGGCTACGGGAGGATATAGGGGTAGGAGACGAACAGGTGGAATCTCTGTGGGTAGAAATACAGGGAGGAAAAAATAACAAAATCCTGATAGGGGGTCTTCTATAGACCACCAAAAGCAACAGAAGAAACTGAAAACTTACTACTAAGGCAGATAGAAGAGGTGTCAAAGCGCAACGAAGTAATTATCATGGGGGACTTTAATTATCCAGATATAACATGGGAGAAGGAAACCTGCAAATCTCACAGGGGTGATAAGTTCTTGAGAGTAATTAAAGACAATTACCTGAACCAACTTGTGCAGGAACCAACAAGAGGGAGGGCCATTCTGGACCTAGTACTAACCAACAAACCAGAACATTTAAAGGGGGTGCAGGTTGAGGGGCACTTGGGGAACAGTGACCACAATATAATCAACTTCCAGCTGTCATTCTATAAGAAGCCTTATCAGGGAGCGACAAAGAAACTAAACTTTAGTAAAGCAAAATTTGATGAGCTTAGAACTACTATCGGTAACATTAATTGGGACAACATCCTCAAAAATATCAGTACGGAGGACAAATGGGAAAAGTTTAAAAGGATCATAATCACCTCATGTGAGCAGTTCATTCCCTTTAAAAATAAAAGAAACTCAACTAAAAGGAAACCAATGTGGCTTGACAAGACGGTAAGAGGGGCAATAAACGAAAAAAAGAAAGCGTTCAAACTACTAAAGCAAGAAGGCAGCGAAGAAGCGCTAAAATCATACAGGAAAAAAAACAAAATATGCAAAGATAAGATCAAAACTGCCAAGGAGGAAGCAGAAAGACGGATCGCCAAAGAGAGCAAAAACAACCTGAAGCTATTTTTCAACTATATTAATAGCAAAAGGATTTGCAGGGAGAGCGCTGGCCCTTTAAAAATAATGCAGGAGAAATCATTGATGATGACGAAGGGAAAGCAAATCTACTAAACAGTTTCTTCTCAAGTGTATTCACAAACTAAAAGGAAATGCCACACGAGATGCAGGGGAATAAAATGAACCCCTCACAAAATATCTCATACCTAACGCAGGAGGAGGTGCAGAAGCGACTAAAGAAAACTAAAATTGATAAATCGCCGGGCCCAGATGGATTACACCCAAGGATACTAAGGGAACTAAGTGACAAGATAGCTAGGCCGCTATACCTAATATTTCTAGACACTATCAAGACCGGTGTAGTACCTTTGGATTGGCGCATTGCCAACGGGGTTCCAATTTACAAGAAAGGGAGCAAAAGTGAGCCTGGTAACTACAGGCCAGTAAGTCTCACTTCAGTAACGGGAAAAATTTTCGAGGGGATTCTGAGAGACGCCATCGATGAGTACCTCAAGGAGAATAAGGGAATAACTCCTCACCAGCATGGATTCATGAAGGGTCGCTCATGTCAGACAAATCTGATCAGTTTCTACGATGAAGTAAGCTCTAAGCTGGACCAGGGAGAATCTATTGATCTCGTATATCTGGATTTCTCTAAAGCCTTTGACACCGTGCCACATAATAGGATAATATACAAAATGAGGCAGCTCGGACTTGGCGAAAACGTGTGTAAGTGGGTAAAAAATTGGCTTAATGATAGAAAGCAGAGGGTGGTAATAAATGGTTCGTACTCTGATTGGACCACAGTCGCTAGCGGGGTGCCACAGGGTTCAGTATTAGGCCCCACTCTGTTTAACATATTTATCAATGACCTGATAGAGGGGCTGCACAGCAAAATATCAATATTTGCAGATGACACAAAATTATACAATATAATTAATGCAACGGAGGACAATGTGCGGCTGCAAACGGACCTGGATAAGCTGGGGGCTTGGACAGGAAAATGGCAAATGAAGTTCAATGTTGAAAAATGTAAGACTATGCACATGGGCAGGAGAAACGAATGTCACCAATATTCACTTAATGGGGTACCACTGGGGAAAAGTAATATGGAAAAGGATCTGGGGGTATTAGTGGATAATAGACTAAACTGGAGTAACCAATGCCAGTCAGCTGCTGCAAAGGCAAATAAAGTCTTGGGGTGCATTAAAAGAGGTATAGGGGCGAAGGATGAGAACATTATCCTTCCATTATATAAGGCACTTGTCAGGCCTCACATGGAATACTGCGTACAATTCTGGTCACCGATGCTCAGGAAGGATGTCACAGTGCTTGAGGGGATTCAAAAAGGGCAACTAAACTAATACATGGAATGACGGGACTGGAATACCCAGAGAGGCTATCCAAATTGGGACTATTTACTCTAGAATAAAGAAGGTTAAGAGGCGCCCAAATAACCATGTATAAGTACATGAGGGGACAATACAAGGATCTCTCCCAAGATCTGTTTACACCCAGGACCACGACGGTAACAAGAGGACATCCGCTACGATTAGAGGAAAGTAGGTTTCATCACCAACATAGAAGGGGATTCTTTACTGTAAGAGCAGTTAGACTGTGGAACTCTCTGCCTGAGGAAGTGGTGATGGTAAAATCCATAGAGGAGTTTAAAAGGGGACTTGATGTCTTTCTGGAGAAGAAGGACATTATAGGATATAAATCTTAGGTTAATTGTCAATCTGGGTATACAGGCAGGTAGGAACTATTAGGGGTTGATCCAGGGAACAGTCTGATTGCCATTAGGGAGTCAAGAAGGAATTTTTTCCCCAAAAGGGATAATTGGCTTCTGGCCTTGGGGTTTTTTGCCTTCCTCTGGATCAACAAAGGAGGATAGACAGGCTGGACTAGATGGACATTGTCTTCATTCAGCCTTACATACTATGTTACTATGTTACTATGTAACCATCCAGGAGCAATGTCTCCCAACCACCCAGGAGCAACGTCTCCCAACCACCCAGGAGCAACATCTTCCAACCACCCAAAAGCAACTTTTCCCAACCATCCAGGAGCAACGTCTCCCAACCATTCAAGAGCAACGTCTCCCTATCACCAAGGAGCAAGATCTTCCAACTAGCCAGGAGCAACGTCTTCCAACCATCCAGGAGCAACATCTTCCAACCACCCAGGATCAACTTCTCCCAACCATCCAGGAGCAACTTCTCCCAACCATCCAGGAGCAACTTCTCCCAAACATCCAGGAGCAACTTCTCTCAACCATCCAGGAGCAACTTCTTCCAACCATCCAGGAGCAACTTCTTCCAACCATCTAGAAGCAACTTCCCCCAACCATCTAGGAGCAACTACTCCCAACCATCTGGCAACATCTCCCAACCATCCAGGAACAACTTCTCCCAACCATCCAGGAACAACTTCTCCCAACCATCCAGGAACAACGTCTCCCAACCACCCAGGAACAACTTCTCCCAACCAGCCAGGAGCAACTTCTCCCAATCGTCCAGGAGCAACGTCTCCCAACCAGCCAGGAGCAACGTCTCCAAACCACCCAAGAGCAGCTTCTCCAAACCACCCAGGAGCAACGTCTCCCAACCACCCAGGAGCAATGTCTCCCAACCACCCAGGAGCAACGTCTCCCAACCACCCAGGAGCAACGTCTCCCAACCACCCAGGAGCAATGTCTCCCAACCACCCAGGAAAAACTTCTCCCAATCATCCAGGAGCAACATCTCCCAATCGTCCAGGAGCAACGTTTCCCAACTATCCAGGAGCAACTTCTCCCAACCCCCCAGGAGCAACTTCTCCCAACCCTCCAGGAGCAACTTTCCCCAACCACCCAGAAACAACTTCTCCCAACCAGCCAGGAGCAACTTCTCCCAATCGTCCAGGAGCAACTTCTCCCAACCACCCAGGAGCAACGTCTCCAAACCACCCAGGAGCAACTTCTCCAAACCACCCAGGAGCATTGTCTCCCAACCACCCAGGAGCATTGTCTCCCAACCACCCAGGAGCAACGTCTCCCAACCACCCAGGAGCAACGTCTCCCAACCACCCAGGAGCAACGTCTCCCAACCACCCAGGAGCAATGTCTCCCAACCAATCAGGAGCAACGTCTCCCAACCACCCAGGAAAAACTACTCCCAACCATCCAGGAGCAACGTTTCCCAACTATCCAGAAGCAACTTCTCACAACCCCCCTGGAGCAACTTCTCCCAACCCTCCAGGAGCAACTTTCCCCAACCATCCAGGAGCAACTTCTTCCAACCATCCAGGAGCAACTTCTTCCAACCATCCAGGAGCAGCTACTCCCAACCATTTGGCAACATCATTCAACCATCAAGGAGCAACTTCTCCCAACCATCCACCAACATCTCTCAATCATCCAGCAGCAACGTCTCCCAACCATCCAAGAACAACTTCTCCCAACCATCTGGCAACATCTACCAACCTTCCATCAACAACAACTCCCAACCTTCCAGGAACAACTTCCCCCAACCATTTAGGAACAACTTCTCCCAACAATCCAGGAACAACTTCTCCCAACCATCCAGGAGCAACTTTTCCTAACTATCCAAAAGCAACTTCTCCTAAATATCCAGCAACATCTCTCAACCATCCAGAAGCAAGCGTCTCCCAACCACCCAGGAGCAACGTCTCTCAACCACCTAGGAGCAACATCTTGCAACCACCCAGAAGCAACTTCTCCCAACAATCCAGCAGCAACTTCTTCCAAACATTCAAAAACCTCTCTCAACCATCCAGGAGCAACGTCTCCCAACCATTCAAGAGCAACGTTTCCCTATCACCAAGGAGCAATGTCTCCAAACCATCCAGGAGCGACATCTCCCAACCACCCAGAAGCAACGTCTCCCAACCACCCAGGAGCAACGTCTCCCAACCACCCAGGAGCAACGTCTCCCAACCATCTACAACATTTCTCAACCGTCCAGGAGCAACATCTCCCAAACATCCAGGAGCAACATCTCCCACCCACCCAGCAACATCTCTCAACCATCCAGGAGCAACGTCTCCCAACCACCCAGGAGCAACTTCTCCAAACCACCCCGGAGCAACTTCTCCCAACCACTCAGGAGCAACTTCTCCCAACCACTCAGGAGCAACTTCTCCCAACCATTCTCACTTGCAGGAACAACATGTCCCAACCTTCCAGGAACAACTTCTCCCAACCATCCAGGAACAACTTCTCCTAAGCATCCAGGCACAACTTCTCCAACCATCCAGGAGCAAACATCTCCCAACCATCCAAGAGCAATGTCTCCCAACCATCCAGGAGCAACGTCTCCCAACCACCCAGAAGCAACTTCTCCCAACCATCCAGGAGCAACTTCTGCCAACCTTCCAGCAGCAACTTATTCTAAACATTCAGCAACATCTCTCAACCATCCAGGAGCAACGTCTCCCAACCATCCAGGAGCAACGTCTCCCAACCACCCAGGAGCAACGTCTCCCAACCACCCAGGAGCAACGTCTCCCAACCGCCCAGGAGAACGTCTCCCAACCACCCAGGAGCAACGTCTCCCAACCATCTAGCAGCATCTCTCAACCATCCAGGAGCAACATCTCCCACCCACCCAGCAACATCTCTCAACCATCCAGGAGCAACGTCTCGCAACCACCCAGGAGCAAATTCTCCAAACCACCCAGGAGCAACTTCTCCAAACCACCCAGGAGCAACTTCTCTCAACCACCCAGGAGCAACTTCTCCCAACCATTCTCACTTGCAGGAACAACATGTCCCAACCTTTCAGGAACAACATCTCCCAACCTTCCATTGACAACATCTTCCAACCTTCCAGGAACAACTTCTCCCAATCATCCAGGAACAACTTCTCCTAACTATCCAGGAGCAACTTCTCCCAAACATCCAGCAACATATCCCAACCATCCAGGAGCAAACATCTCCCAACCATCCAGGAACAATGTCTCCCAACCACCCAGGAGCAACATCTCCCAACCAACCAGAGGCAACATCTTCCAACCACCCAAAAGCAACTTTTCCCAACCACCCAGAAGCAACTTCTCCCAACAATCCAGCAGCAACTTCTTCCAAACATTCAAAAACCTCTCTCAACCATCCAGGAGCAACGTCTCCCAACCATTCAAGAGCAACGTTTCCCTATCACCAAGGAGCAATGTCTCCAAACCATCCAGGAGCGACATCTCCCAACCACCCAGAAGCAACGTCTCCCAACCACCCAGGAGCAACGTCTCCCAACCACCCAGGAGCAACGTCTCCCAACCATCTACAACATTTCTCAACCGTCCAGGAGCAACATCTCCCAAACATCCAGGAGCAACATCTCCCACCGACCCAGCAACATCTCTCAACCATCCAGGAGCAACGTCTCCCAACCACCCAGGAGCAACTTCTCCAAACCACCCCGGAGCAACTTCTCCCAACCACTCAGGAGCAACTTCTCCCAACCTCTCAGGAGCAACTTCTCCCAACCATTCTCACTTGCAGGAACAACATGTCCCAACCTTCCAGGAACAACTTCTCCCAACCATCCAGGAACAACTTCTCCTAAGCATCCAGGCACAACTTCTCCAACCATCCAGGAGCAAACATCTCCCAACCATCCAAGAGCAATGTCTCCCAACCATCCAGGAGCAACGTCTCCCAACCACCCAGAAGCAACTTCTCCCAACCATTCTCACTTGCAGGAACAACATGTCCCAACCTTCCAGGAACAACTTCTCCCAACCATCCAGGAACAACTTCTCCTAAGCATCCAGGCACAACTTCTCCAACCATCCAGGAGCAAACATCTCCCAACCATCCAGGAACAATGTCTCCCAACCACCCAGGAGCAACATCTCCCAACCAACCAGAGGCAACATCTTCCAACCACCCAAAAGCAACTTTTCCCAACCATCCAGGAGCAACTTCTTCCAACAATCCAGCAGCAACGTCTTCCAAACATTCAGCAACATCTCTCAACCATCCAGGAGCAACGTCTCCCAACCATTCAAGAGCAACGTCTCCCTATTACCAAGGAGCAATGTCTCCCAACCATCCAGGAGCAACGTCTCCCAACCATCCAGAAGCAACATCTCCAAACCACCCCGGAGCAACTTCTCCCAACCACCCAGGAGCAACTTTTCCCAACCATTCTCACTTGCAGGAACAACATGTCCCAACCTTTCAGGAACAACATCTCCCAACCTTCCATCAACAACATCTCCCAATCACCCAGGAGCAATGTCTCCCAACCACCCAGGAAAAACTTCTCCCAATCATCCAGGAGCAACATCTCCCAATCGTCCAGGAGCAACGTTTCTCAACTATCCAGGAGCAACTTCTCCCAACCCCCCAGGAGCAATTTCTCCCAACCCTCCAGGAGCAACTTTCCCCAACCACCCAGAAACAACTTCTCCCAACCAGCCAGGAGCAACTTCTCCCAATCGTCCAGGAGCAACTTCTCCCAACCACCCAGGAGCAACGTCTCCAAACCACCCAGGAGCAACTTCTCCAAACCACCCAGGAGCAACGTCTCCCAACCACCCAGGAAAAACTTCTCCCAACCATCCAGGAGCAACGTTTCCCAACTATCCAGAAGCAACTTCTCCCAACCCCCCTGGAGCAACTTCTCCCAACCCTCCAGGAGCAACTTTCCCCAACCATCCAGAAGCAACTTCTTCCAACCATCCAGGAGCAACTTCTTCCAACCATCCAGGAGCAGCTACTCCCAACCATTCTCACTTGCAGGAACAACATGTCCCAACCTTTCAGGAACAACATCTCCCAACCTTCCATTGACAACATCTTCCAACCTTCCAGGAACAACTTCTCCCAATCATCCAGGAACAACTTCTCATAACTATCCAGGAGCAACTTCTCCCAAACATCCAGCAACATCTCCCAACCATCCAGGAGCAAACATCTCCCAACCATCCAGGAACAATGTCTCCCAACCACCCAGGAGCAACATCTCCCAACCAACCAGGAGCAACATCTTCCAACCACCCAAAAGCAACTTTTCCCAACCATCCAGGAGCAACTTCTTCCAACAATCCAGCAGCAACTTCTTCCAAACATTCAAAAACCTCTCTCAACAATCCAGGAGCAACGTCTCCCAACCATTCAAGAGCAACGTCTCCCTATCACCAAGGAGCAATGTCTCCAAACCATCCAGGAGCGACATCTCCCAACCACCCAGAAGCAACGTCTCCCAACCACCCAGGAGCAACGTCTCCCAACCACCCAGGAGCAACGTCTCCCAACCACCCAGGAGCAACGTCTCCCAACCATCTACAACATTTCTCAACCGTCCAGGAGCAATATCTCCCAAACATCCAGGAGCAACATCTCCCACCCACCCAGCAACATCTCTCAACCATCCAGGAGCAACGTCTCCCAACCACCCAGGAGCAACTTCTCCAAACCACCCCGGAGCAACTTCTCCCAACCACTCAGGAGCAACTTCTCCCAACCACTCAGGAGCAACTTCTCCCAACCATTCTCACTTGCAGGAACAACTTCTCCCAACCATCCAGGAACAACTTCTCCTAAGCATCCAGGCACAACTTCTCCAACCATCCAGGAGCAAACATCTCCCAACCATCCAAGAGCAATGTCTCCCAACCATCCAGGAGCAATGTCTCCCAACCACCCAGAAGCAACTTCTCCCAACCATCCAGGAGCAACTTCTGCCAACCTTCCAGCAGCAACTTATTCTAAACATTCAGCAACATCTCTCAACCATCCAGGAGCAACGTCTCCCAACCATCCAGGAGCAACGTCTCCCAACCATCCAGGAGCAATGTCTCCCAACCACCCAGGAGCAACGTCTCCCAACCACCCAGGAGTAACGTCTCCCAACCGCCCAGGAGAACGTCTCCCAACCACCCAGGAGCAACGTCTCCCAACCATCTAGCAGCATCTCTCAACCATCCAGGAGCAACGTCTCCCACCCACCCAGCAACATCTCTCAACCATCCAGGAGCAACGTCTCGCAACCACCCAGGAGCAAATTCTCCAAACCACCCAGGAGCAACTTCTCCAAACCACCCAGGAGCAACTTCTCTCAACCACCCAGGAGCAACTTCTCCCAACCATTCTCACTTGCAGGAACAACATGTCCCAACCTTTCAGGAACAACATCTCCCAACCTTCCATTGACAACATCTTCCAACCTTCCAGGAACAACTTCTCCCAATCATCCAGGAACAACTTCTCCTAACTATCCAGGAGCAACTTCTCCCAAACATCCAGCAACATCTCCCAACCATCCAGGAGCAAACATCTCCCAACCATCCAGGAACAATGTCTCCCAACCACCCAGGAGCAACATCTCCCAACCAACCAGGAGCAACATCTTCCAACCACCCAAAAGCAACTTTTCCCAACCATCCAGGAGCAACTTCTTCCAACAATCCAGCAGCAACTTCTTCCAAACATTCAAAAACCTCTCTCAACAATCCAGGAGCAACGTCTCCCAACCATTCAAGAGCAACGTCTCCCTATCACCAAGGAGCAATGTCTCCAAACCATCCAGGAGCGACATCTCCCAACCACCCAGAAGCAACGTCTCCCAACCACCCAGGAGCAACGTCTCCCAACCACCCAGGAGCAACGTCTCCCAACCACCCAGGAGCAACGTCTCCCAACCATCTACAACATTTCTCAACCGTCCAGGAGCAATATCTCCCAAACATCCAGGAGCAACATCTCCCACCCACCCAGCAACATCTCTCAACCATCCAGGAGCAACGTCTCCCAACCACCCAGGAGCAACTTCTCCAAACCACCCCGGAGCAACTTCTCCCAACCACTCAGGAGCAACTTCTCCCAACCACTCAGGAGCAACTTCTCCCAACCATTCTCACTTGCAGGAACAACTTCTCCCAACCATCCAGGAACAACTTCTCCTAAGCATCCAGGCACAACTTCTCCAACCATCCAGGAGCAAACATCTCCCAACCATCCAAGAGCAATGTCTCCCAACCATCCAGGAGCAATGTCTCCCAACCACCCAGAAGCAACTTCTCCCAACCATCCAGGAGCAACTTCTGCCAACCTTCCAGCAGCAACTTATTCTAAACATTCAGCAACATCTCTCAACCATCCAGGAGCAACGTCTCCCAACCATCCAGGAGCAACGTCTCCCAACCATCCAGGAGCAATGTCTCCCAACCACCCAGGAGCAACGTCTCCCAACCACCCAGGAGTAACGTCTCCCAACCGCCCAGGAGAACGTCTCCCAACCACCCAGGAGCAACGTCTCCCAACCATCTAGCAGCATCTCTCAACCATCCAGGAGCAACGTCTCCCACCCACCCAGCAACATCTCTCAACCATCCAGGAGCAACGTCTCGCAACCACCCAGGAGCAAATTCTCCAAACCACCCAGGAGCAACTTCTCCAAACCACCCAGGAGCAACTTCTCTCAACCACCCAGGAGCAACTTCTCCCAACCATTCTCACTTGCAGGAACAACATGTCCCAACCTTTCAGGAACAACATCTCCCAACCTTCCATTGACAACATCTTCCAACCTTCCAGGAACAACTTCTCCCAATCATCCAGGAACAACTTCTCCTAACTATCCAGGAGCAACTTCTCCCAAACATCCAGCAACATCTCCCAACCATCCAGGAGCAAACATCTCCCAACCATCCAGGAACAATGTCTCCCAACCACCCAGGAGCAACATCTCCCAACCAACCAGGAGCAACATCTTCCAACCACCCAAAAGCAACTTTTCCCAACCACCCAGGAGCAACTTCTTCCAACAATCCAGCAGCAACGTCTTCCAAACATTCAGCAACATCTCTCAACCATCCAGGAGCAACGTCTCCCAACCATTCAAGAGCAACGTCTCCCTATTACCAAGGAGCAATGTCTCCCAACCATCCAGGAGCAAAGTCTCCCAACCATCCAGGAGCAACTTCTCCAAACCACCCCGGAGCAACTTCTCCCAACCACCCAGGAGCAACTTTTCCCAACCATTCTCACTTGCAGGAACAACATGTCCCAACCTTTCAGGAACAACATCTCCCAACCTTCCATCAACAACATCTCCCAACCTTCCAGGAACAACTTCTCCCAACCATCCAGGAACAACTTCTCCTAAGCATCCAGGTACAACTTCTCCAACCATCCAGGAGCAACTTCTCCTAACTATCCAGGAGCAACTTCTCCCAAACATCCAGCAACATGTCCCAGCCATCCAGGAGCAAACATCTCCCAACCATCCAGGAGCAATGTCTGCCAACCACCCAGGAGCAACATCTCCTAACCATCCAGGAGCAATGTCTCCCAACCACCCAGGAGCAACGTCTCCCAACCACCCAGGAGTAACGTCTCCCAACCGCCCAGGAGAACGTCTCCCAACCACCCAGGAGCAACGTCTCCCAACCATCTAGCAGCATCTCTCAACCATCCAGGAGCAACGTCTCCCACCCACCCAGCAACATCTCTCAACCATCCAGGAGCAACGTCTCGCAACCACCCAGGAGCAAATTCTCCAAACCACCCAGGAGCAACTTCTCCAAACCACCCAGGAGCAACTTCTCTCAACCACCCAGGAGCAACTTCTCCCAACCATTCTCACTTGCAGGAACAACATGTCCCAACCTTTCAGGAACAACATCTCCCAACCTTTCATTGACAACATCTTCCAACCTTCCAGGAACAACTTCTCCCAATCATCCAGGAACAACTTCTCCTAACTATCCAGGAGCAACTTCTCCCAAACATCCAGCAACATCTCCCAACCATCCAGGAGCAAACATCTCCCAACCATCCAGGAACAATGTCTCCCAACCACCCAGGAGCAACATCTCCCAACCAACCAGGAGCAACATCTTCCAACCACCCAAAAGCAACTTTTCCCAACCATCCAGGAGCAACTTCTTCCAACAATCCAGCAGCAACGTCTTCCAAACATTCAGCAACATCTCTCAACCATCCAGGAGCAACGTCTCCCAACCATTCAAGAGCAACGTCTCCCTATTACCAAGGAGCAATGTCTCCCAACCATCCAGGAGCAAAGTCTCCCAACCATCCAGGAGCAACTTCTCCAAACCACCCCGGAGCAACTTCTCCCAACCACCCAGGAGCAACTTTTCCCAACCATTCTCACTTGCAGGAACAACATGTCCCAACCTTTCAGGAACAACATCTCCCAACCTTCCATCAACAACATCTCCCAACCTTCCAGGAACAACTTCTCCCAACCATCCAGGAACAACTTCTCCTAAGCATCCAGGTACAACTTCTCCAACCATCCAGGAGCAACTTCTCCTAACTATCCAGGAGCAACTTCTCCCAAACATCCAGCAACATCTCCCAACCATCCAGGAGCAAACATCTCTCAACCATCCAGGAGCAATGTCTGCCAACCACCCAGGAGCAACATCTCCCAACCACCTAGGAGCAACATCTCCCAACCAAACAGGAGCAACATCTTCCAACCACCCAAAAGCAACTTTTCCCAACCATCCAGGAGCAACTTCTCCCAACAATCCAGCAGCAACTTCTTCCAAACATTCAGCAACATCTCTCAACCATCCAGGAGCAACGTCTTCCAACCACTCAAGAGCAACGTCTCCTTATCCCCAAGGAGCAATGTCTCCCAACCATCCAGGAGCAACGTCTCCAAACCATCCAGGAGCAACGTCTCCCAACCACCCAGAAGCAACGTCTCCCAACCACCTAGGAGCAACGTCTCCCAACCAATCAGGAGCAACGTCTCCCAACCAACGAGGAGCAACGTCTCCCAACTACCCAGGAACAACTTCTCCCAACCATCTAGCAACATCTCTCAACCATCCAGGAGCAACGTCTCCCAACCATCCAGGAGCAACATCTCCCACCCACCCAGCAACATCTCTCAACCATCCAGGAGCAACTTCTCCAAACCACCCCGGAGCAACTTTTCCCAACCATTCTCACTTGCAGGAACAACATCTCCCAACCTTCCATCAACAACATCTCCCAACCTTCCAGGAAAAACTTCTCCCAACCATCCAGTAACAACTTATCCTAAGCATCCAGGCACAACTTCTCCAACTATCCAGGAGCAACTTCTCCTAACTATCCAGGAGCAACTTCTCCCAACCATCCAGGAGCAACGTCTCCCAACCATTCAAGAGCAACGTCTCCCTATCACCAAGGAGCAACATCTTTCAACTAGCCAGGAGAAACGTCTTCCAACCATCCAGGAGCAACATCTTCCAACCACCCAGGATCAACTTCTCCCAACCATCCAGGAGCAACTTCTCCCAACCATCCAGGAGCAACTTCTCCCAACCATCCAGGAGCAACTTCTCTCAACCATCCAGGAGGAACTTCTTCCAACCATCTAGAAGCAACTTCCCCCAACCATCCAGGAGCAACTACTCCCAACCATCTGGCAACATCTCCCAACCATCCAGGAACAACTTCTCCCAACCATCCAGGAACAACTTCTCCCAACCATCCAGGAACAACTTCTCCCAACCATCCAGGAACAACTTCTCCCAACCACCCAGGAGCAACTTCTCCCAACCAGCCAGGAGCAACTTCTCCCAACCACCCAGGAGCAACGTCTCCCAACCACCCAGGAGCAACATCTTCCAACCACCCAAAAGCAACTTTTCCCAACCATCCAGGAGCAACGTCTCCCAACCATTCAAGAGCAACGTCTCCCTATCACCAAGGAGCAACATCTTCCAACTAGCTAGGAGCAACATCTTCCAACCACCCAGGATCAACTTCTCCCAACCACCCAGGAGCAACTTCTCCCAACCATCCAGGAGCAACTTCTCCCAACCATCCAGGAGCAACTTCTCCCAACCATCCAGGAGCAACTTCTCCCAACCATCCAGGAGCAACTTCTCCCAACCATCCAGGAGCAACTTCTCCCAACCATCCAGGAGGAACTTCTTCCAACCATCCAGGAGCAACTTCTTCCAACCATCTAGAAGCAACTTCCCCCAAACATCCAGGAGCAACTACTCCCAACCATCTGGCAACATCTCCCAACCATCCAGGAACAACTCCCAACCATCCAGGAACAACTTCTCCCAACCATCCAGGAACAACGTCTCCCAACCACCCAGGAACAACTTCTCCCAACCAGCCAGGAGCAACGTCTCCAAACCACCCAGGAGCAACATCTCCAAACCACCCAGGAACAACGTCTCCCAACCATCCAGGAGCAACGTCTCCCAACCATTCAAGAGCAACGTCTGCCTATCACCAAGGAGCAACATCTTCCAACTAGCCAGGAGCAACGTCTTCCAACCATCCAGGAGCAACATCTTCCAACCACCCAGGATCAACTTCTCCCAACCATCCAGGAGCAACTTCTCCCAACCATCCAGGAGCAACTTCTCCCAACCATCCAGGAGCAACTTCTCTCAACCATCCAGGAGGAATTTCTTCCAACCATCTAGAAGCAACTTCCCCCTACCATCCAGGAGCAACTACTCCCAACCATCTGGCAACATCTCCCAACCATCCAGGAACAACTTCTCCCAACCATCCAGGAACAACTTCTCCCAACCATCCAGGAACAACTTCTCCCAACCATCCAGGAACAACTTCTCCCAACCACCCTGGAGCAACTTCTCCTAACCAGCCAGGAGCAACTTCTCCCAACCATTCAAGAGCAAGGTCTGCCTATCACCAAGGAGCAACATCTTCCAACTAGCCAGGAGCAACGTCTTCCAACCATCCAGGAGCAACATCTTCCAACCACCCAGGATCAACTTCTCCCAACCATCCAGGAGCAACTTCTCCCAACCATCCAGGAGCAACTTCTCCCAACCATCCAGGAGCAACTTCTCTCAACCATCCAGGAGGAACTTCTTCCAACCATCTAGAAGCAACTTCCCCCAACCATCCAGGAGCAACTACTCCCAACCATCTGGCAACATCTCCCAACCATCCAGGAACAACTTCTCCCAACCATCCAGGAACAACTTCTCCCAACCATCCAGAAACAACTTCTCCCAACCACCCAGGAGCAACTTCTCCTAACCAGCCAGGAGCAACTTCTCCCAACCACCCAGAGCAACGTCTCCCAACCACCCAGGAGCAACATCTTCCAACCACCCAAAAGCAACTTTTCCCAACCATCCAGGAGCAACGTCTCCCAACCATTCAAGAGCAACGTCTCCCTATCACCAAGGAGCAACATCTTCCAACTAGCTAGGAGCAACATCTTCCAACCACCCAGGATCAACTTCTCCCAACCATCCAGGAGCAACTTCTCCCAACCAGCCAGGAGCAACTTCTCCCAACCACCCAGGAGCAACGTCTCCCAACCACCCAGGAGCAACATCTTCCAACCACCCAAAAGCAACTTTTCCCAACCATCCAGGAGCAACGTCTCCCAACCATTCAAGAGCAACGTCTCCCTATCACCAAGGAGCAACATCTTCCAACTAGCTAGGAGCAACATCTTCCAACCACCCAGGATCAACTTCTCCCAACCACCCAGGAGCAACTTCTCCCAACCATCCAGGAGCAACTTCTCCCAACCATCCAGGAGCAACTTCTCCCAACCATCCAGGAGCAACTTCTCCCAACCATCCAGGAGCAACTTCTCCCAACCATCCAGGAGCAACTTCTCCCAACCATCCAGGAGGAACTTCTTCCAACCATCCAGGAGCAACTTCTTCCAACCATCTAGAAGCAACTTCCCCCAAACATCCAGGAGCAACTACTCCCAACCATCTGGCAACATCTCCCAACCATCCAGGAACAACTCCCAACCATCCAGGAACAACTTCTCCCAACCATCCAGGAACAACGTCTCCCAACCACCCAGGAACAACTTCTCCCAACCAGCCAGGAGCAACGTCTCCAAACCACCCAGGAGCAACATCTCCAAACCACCCAGGAACAACGTCTCCCAACCATCCAGGAGCAACGTCTCCCAACCATTCAAGAGCAACGTCTGCCTATCACCAAGGAGCAACATCTTCCAACTAGCCAGGAGCAACGTCTTCCAACCATCCAGGAGCAACATCTTCCAACCACCCAGGATCAACTTCTCCCAACCATCCAGGAGCAACTTCTCCCAACCATCCAGGAGCAACTTCTCCCAACCATCCAGGAGCAACTTCTCTCAACCATCCAGGAGGAATTTCTTCCAACCATCTAGAAGCAACTTCCCCCAACCATCCAGGAGCAACTACTCCCAACCATCTGGCAACATCTCCCAACCATCCAGGAACAACTTCTCCCAACCATCCAGGAACAACTTCTCCCAACCATCCAGGAACAACTTCTCCCAACCATCCACGAACAACTTCTCCCAACCACCCTGGAGCAACTTCTCCTAACCAGCCAGGAGCAACTTCTCCCAACCATTCAAGAGCAACGTCTGCCTATCACCAAGGAGCAACATCTTCCAACTAGCCAGGAGCAACGTCTTCCAACCATCCAGGAGCAACATCTTCCAACCACCCAGGATCAACTTCTCCCAACCATCCAGGAGCAACTTCTCCCAACCATCCAGGAGCAACTTCTCCCAACCATCCAGGAGCAACTTCTCTCAACCATCCAGGAGGAACTTCTTCCAACCATCTAGAAGCAACTACCCCCAACCATCCAGGAGCAACTACTCCCAACCATCTGGCAACATCTCCCAACCATCCAGGAACAACTTCTCCCAACCATCCAGGAACAACTTCTCCCAACCATCCAGAAACAACTTCTCCCAACCACCCAGGAGCAACTTCTCCTAACCAGCCAGGAGCAACTTCTCCCAACCACCCAGAGCAACGTCTCCCAACCACCCAGGAGCAACATCTTCCAACCACCCAAAAGCAACTTTTCCCAACCATCCAGGAGCAACGTCTCCCAACCATTCAAGAGCAACGTCTCCCTATCACCAAGGAGCAACATCTTCCAACTAGCTAGGAGCAACATCTTCCAACCACCCAGGATCAACTTCTCCCAACCATCCAGGAGCAACTTCTCCCAACCATCCAGGAGCAACTTCTCCCAACCATCCAGGAGCAACTTCTCTCAACCATCCAGGAGCAACTTCTTCCAACCATCCAGGAGCAACTTCTTCCAACCATCTAGAAGCAACTTCCCCCAAACATCCAGGAGCAACTACTCCCAACCATCTGGCAACATCTCCCAACCATCCAGGAGCAACTTCTCCCAACCATCCAGGAACAACTTCTCCCAACCATCCAGGAACAACTTCTCCCAACCATCCAGGAACAACTTCTCCCAACCACCCAGGAACAACTTCTCCCAACCAGCCAGGAGCAACGTCTCCAAACCACCCAGGAGCAACTTCTCCAAACCACCCAGGAGCAACGTCTCCCAACCACCCAGGAGCAACGTCTCCCAACCACCCAGGAGCAACGTCTCCCAACCACCCAGGAGCAACGTCTCCCAACCACCCAGGAGCAACGTCTTCTAACCAATCAGGAGCAATGTCTCCCAACCATCCAGGAGCAACATCTCCCAATTGTCCAGGAGCAACGTTTCCCAACTATCCAGGAGCAACTTCTCCCAAACCCCAGGAGCAACTTCTCCCAACCCTCCAGGAGCAACTTTCCCCTACCATCCAGGAGCAACTTCTTCCAACCATCCAGGAGCAGCTACTCCCAACCATTTGGCAACATCATTTAACCATCAAGGAGCAACTTCTCCCAACCATCCAGCAACATCTCTCAATCATCCAGCAGCATCGTCTCCCAACCATCCAAGAACTTCTCCCAACCATCTGGCAACATCTCCCAACCTTCCATCAACAACATCTCCCAACCTTCCAGGAACAACGTCTCCCAACCATTTAGGAACAACTTCTCCCAACCATCCAGGAACAACTTCTTCCAACCATCCAGGAACAACTTCTCCCAACCATCCAGGAGCAACTTTTCCTAACTATCCAGAAGCAACTTCTACCAAATATCCAGCAACATCTCTCAACCATCCAGAAACAAGCGTCTCCCAACCACTCAGGAGCAACGTCTCTCAACCACCTAGGAGCAACATCTTCCAACCACCCAGAAGCAACTTTTCCCAACCACCCAGGAGCAACTTCTCCCAACAATCCAGCAGCAACTTCTTCCAAACATTCAGCAACATCTCTCAACCATTCAAGAGCAACGTCTCCCAACCATTCAAGAGCAACGTCTCCCTATCACCAAGGAGCAATGTCTCCCAACCATCCAGGGGCAATGTCTCCAAACCATCCAGGAGCAACATCTCCCAACCACCCAGAAGCAACGTCTACCAACCACCCAGGAGCAACGTCTCCCAACCACCCAGGAGCAACGTCTCCCAACCAACCAGGAGCAACGTCTCCCAACCTTCTAGCAACATTTCTCAACCATCCAGGAGCAACGTTTCCCAACCACCCAGGAGCAACTTCTCCAAACCACCCCGGAGCAACTTCTCCCAACCACTCAGGAGCAACTTCTCCCAACCGTTCTCAGTTGCAGGAACAACATGTCCCAACCTTTCAGGAACAACATCTCCCAACCTTCCATTAACAACATCTCCCAACCTTCCAGGAACAACTTCTCCCAACCAACCAGGAACAACTTCTCCTAAGCATCCAGGCACAACTTCTCCAACCATCCAGGAGCCAACATTTTCCAACCATCCAGGAGCAATGTCTCCCAACCACCCAGGAGCAACGTCTCCCAACCACCCAGGAGCAACATCTTCCAACCACCAAGAAGCAACTTCTCCCAACCATCCAGGAGCACTTTCTGCCAACCTTCCAGCAGCAACTTATTCTAAACATTCAGCAACATCTCTCAACCATTCAGGAGCAAATGTCTCTCAACCATCCAGGAGCAAATATCTCTCAACCATCCAGAAGCAAATGTCTCTCAACCATTCAGGAGGAAATGTCTCTCAACCATCCAGGAGCAAATGTCTCTCATCCATCCAGGAGCAACATCTCCCACCCATCCAAGAGCAACATCTCCCAACCATCCAAGAGCAACGTCTCCCTACCACCCAGGAGCAAAGTCTCCCAATCACCCAGGAGCAACTTACCCCAACCGTCTATGAACAACTGAACAACTTCTCCCAAACATCTATGGAGAACTTCTCCCTACCATCCATGAACAACCTCTCCCAACCACCGGGGAACAACTTCTCCCAACCATCCAGGAGCAACCTCTCTCAACCATCCAGAAGCAACTTCTCCTATCTATCCTGGAGCAACCTCTCCCAAACATCCAGCAACAGCTCTCAACCATCCAGGAGCACACGTCTCCCAACCATCCAGGAGCAATGTCTCCCAACCATCCAGGAGTAATGTCTCCCAAGCACCCAGGAGCAACATCCTCCAACCACACAGAAGCAACTTCTTCTAAACATTCAGCAACATCTCTCAACCATCCAGGAGCAAATGTCTCTCAAACATCCAGCAGCAACTTTCTCTCAACCATCCAGGAGCAACTGTCTCTCTACCACCTAGGAACAACTCCCAACCAACCAGGAACAACTTCTCCCAACCATCCAGGAGCAAGTTTTCCTAACTATCCAGAAGCAACTTCTACCAAATATCCAGCAACATCTCTCAACCATCCAGAAACAAGCGTCTCCCAACCACTCAGGAGCAACGTCTCTCAACCACCTAGGAGCAACATCTTCCAACCACCCAGAAGCAACTTTTCCCAACCATCCAGGAGCAACTTCTCCCAACAATCCAGCAGCAACTTCTTCCAAACATTCAGCAACATCTCTCAACCATTCAAGAGCAACGTCTCCCAACCATTCAAGAGCAACGTCTCCCTATCACCAAGGAGCAATGTCTCCCAACCATCCAGGGGCAATGTCTCCAAACCATCCAGGAGCAACATCTCCCAACCACCCAGAAGCAACGTCTACCAACCACCCAGGAGCAACGTCTCCCAACCACCCAGGAGCAACGTCTCCCAACCAACCAGGAGCAACGTCTCCCAACCTTCTAGCAACATTTCTCAACCATCCAGGAGCAACGTTTCCCAACCACCCAGGAGCAACTTCTCCAAACCACCCCGGAGCAACTTCTCCCAACCACTCAGGAGCAACTTCTCCCAACCGTTCTCAGTTGCAGGAACAACATGTCCCAACCTTTCAGGAACAACATCTCCCAACCTTCCATTAACAACATCTCCCAACCTTCCAGGAACAACTTCTCCCAACCAACCAGGAACAACTTCTCCTAAGCATCCAGGCACAACTTCTCCAACCATCCAGGAGCAAACATTTTCCAACCATCCAGGAGCAATGTCTCCCAACCACCCAGGAGCAACGTCTCCCAACCACCCAGGAGCAACGTCTCCCAACCACCCAGGAGCAACGTCTCCCAACCACCCAGGAGCAACATCTTCCAACCACCAAGAAGCAACTTCTCCCAACCATCCAGGAGCACTTTCTGCCAACCTTCCAGCAGCAACTTATTCTAAACATTCAGCAACATCTCTCAACCATTCAGGAGCAAATGTCTCTCAACCATCCAGGAGCAAATATCTCTCAACCATCCAGAAGCAAATGTCTCTCAACCATTCAGGAGGAAATGTCTCTCAACCATCCAGGAGCAAATGTCTCTCATCCATCCAGGAGCAACATCTCCCACCCATCCAAGAGCAACATCTCCCAACCATCCAAGAGCAACGTCTCCCTACCACCCAGGAGCAAAGTCTCCCAATCACCCAGGAGCAACTTACCCCAACCGTCTATGAACAACTGAACAACTTCTCCCAAACATCTATGGAGAACTTCTCCCTACCATCCATGAACAACCTCTCCCAACCACCGGGGAACAACTTCTCCCAACCATCCAGGAGCAACCTCTCTCAACCATCCAGAAGCAACTTCTCCTATCTATCCTGGAGCAACCTCTCCCAAACATCCAGCAACAGCTCTCAACCATCCAGGAGCACACGTCTCCCAACCATCCAGGAGCAATGTCTCCCAACCATCCAGGAGTAATGTCTCCCAAGCACCCAGGAGCAACATCCTCCAACCACACAGAAGCAACTTCTTCTAAACATTCAGCAACATCTCTCAACCATCCAGGAGCAAATGTCTCTCAAACATCCAGCAGCAACTTTCTCTCAACCATCCAGGAGCAACTGTCTCTCTACCACCTAGGAACAACTCCCAACCAACCAGGAACAACTTCTCCCAACCATTCAGGAACAACTTCTCCCAACCATTCAGGAAAAACTTCTCCCAACCATCCATGAACAACTTCTCCCAACCATCCATGAACAACTTCTCCCAACCATTCAGGAACAACTTTTCCCAACCATTCAGGAACAACTTTTCCCAACCATTCAGGATCATCTTTTCCCAACCATTCAGGAACTACTTCTCCCAACCATTCAGGAAAAACTTCTCCCAATCATTCAGGAGCAACTTCTCTCAACCACAGGGGAACAACTTCTGCCAACCACTGCGGAACAACTTCTCCCAACCACCCAGGAACAACTTCTCCCAGCCACCCAGGAACAACTTCTCCCAGCCACCCAGGAACAACTTCTCCCAACCACCCAGGAACAACTTCTCCCAACCATCCATGAACAACTTCTCCCAACCACCCAGGAACAACTTCTCCCGGCCACCCAGGAACAACTTCTACCAACCGTCCAGGAACAACTTCTCCCAACCATTCAGGAACAACTTTTCCCAACCATTCAGGAACAACTTCTCCCAACCATCCATGAACAACTTCTCCCAACCACCCAGGAACAACTTCTCCCAGCCACCCAGGAACAACTTCTACCAACCGTCCAGGAACAACTTCTCCCAACCATTCAGGAACAACTTTTCCCAACCATTCAGGAACAACTTTTCCCAACCATTCAGGATCATCTTTTCCCAACCATTCAGGATCAACTTCTCCCAACCATTCAGGAAAAACTTCTCCCAACCATTCAGGAAAAACTTCTCCCAACCATTCAGGAGCAACTTCTCTCAACCACTGGGGAACAACTTCTGCCAACCACTGCGGATCAAATTCTCCCAACCACCCAGGAACAACTTTTCCAAACCACCCCGGAGCAACTTCTCCCAACCACTCAGGAGCAACTTCTCCCAACCACCCAGGAGCAACATCTTCCAACCACCCAGAAGCAACTTCTCCCAACCATCCAGGAGCAACTTCTGCCAACCTTCCAGCAGCAACTTATTCTAAACATTCAGCAACATCTCTCAACCATCCAGGAGCAAATGTCTCTCAACCATCCAGGAGCAAATATCTCTCAACCATCCAGGAGCAAATGTCTCTCAACCATCCAGGAGCAAATGTCTCTCAAGCATCCAGGAGCAAATGTCTCTCATCCATCCAGGAGCAACATCTCCCAACCATCCAAGAGTAACGTCTCCCTACCACCCAGGAGCAACCTCTCCCAACCATCCAGAAGCAACTTCTCCTATCTATCCTGGAGCAATCTCTCCCAAACATCCAGCAACAGCTCTCAACCATCCAGGAGCACACGTCTCCCTACCATCCATGAACAACCTCTCCCAACCACCGGGGAACAACTTCTCCCAACCATCCAGGAGCAACCTCTCCCAACCATCCAGAAGCAACTTCTCCTATCTATCCTAGAGCAATCTCTCCCAAACATCCAGCTACAGCTCTCAACCATCCAGGAGCACACGTCTCCCAACCATCCAGGAGCAATGTCTCCCAACCATCCAGGAGCAACGTCTCCCAACCATCTAGGAGCAACGTTCCCCAACTATCCAGGAGTAACGTCTCCCAAGCACCCAGGAGCAACATCTTCCAACCACACAGAAGCAACTTCTCCCAACCATCCTGGAGCAACTTCTCCCAACCATCCAGCAGCAACTTCTTCTAAACATTCAGCAACATCTCTCAACCATCCAGGAGCAAATGTCTCTCAGCCATCCAGCAGCAACTTTCTCTCAACCATCCTGGAGCAACTGTCTCTCTACCACCTAGGAACAACTGCCAACCAACCAGGAACAACTTCTCCCAACCATTCAGGAACAACTTCTCCCAACCATTCAGGAACAACTTCTCCCAACCATCCATGAACAACTTCTCCCAACCATCCATGAACAACTTCTCCCAACCATTCAGGAACAACTTTTCCCAACCATTCAGGAGCAACTTTTTCCAACCATTCAGGATCATCTTTTCCCAACCATTCAGGAACAACTTCTCCCAACCATTCAGGAAAAACTTCTCCCAATCATTCAGGAGCAACTTCTCTCAACCACTGGGGAACAACTTCTGCCAACCACTGCGGAACAACTTCTCCCAACCACCCAGGAACAACTTCTCCCAACCACCCAGGAACAACTTCTCCCAACCATTGCAGAACAACTTCTCCCAACCACTGCGGAACAACTTCTCCCAACCACCCAGGAACAACTTCTCCCAACCACCCAGGAACAACTTCTCCCAACCATCCATGAACAACTTCTCCCAACCACCCAGGAACAACTTCTCCCAGCCACCCAGGAACAACTTCTCCCAACCGTCCAGGAACAACTTCTCCCAACCATCCAGGAACAACTTTGTGATGAACAAGCTGAAGCACCATGTCTCAAGGCATGTGATAACTAAGCATAACATCTGCATGAAGCTCGTATGTTCTCCCCGAGTTTGTGTGGATTTCCTTTGGGCACTCCGGTTTCCTCCCACACTCCTAAAACATACTAATAGATAGGTATATTTAAAAATTGTGGGCTCCAATGGGTAAAGAACCCATGCTGTAAAGTGTTGCCTAATATGCATGCGCTATATAAATAAAGGGTGTATGTATGTAATACTTGCTGTCGGGTTCCCCCATAGTATACAATTGACTACTGGTGGTCCTAGCAACAAGATGCCCTGTCAGCAGCTTATTGTAGGTTATCTTTTTTTTGCCCTTCAAGACCTTGCCCACACAACAGTGTTATGACCCTGTGTTCTACTAATCAGTAATATGGCACTGGTGGCCTGCTATACGCCATATGATTTTCATTTGGAAGCGTAGGAAAGAATATAGAACACCATACAGCAGCACATGGTATGCTTCCAGGTCTGTAATATGGAGTTGTGTGCACTTACAGAGCCACTGTGAAGAGTTTGTACTCAGGGCTTTGTGGTGTGCAAATGCGAGTTTATTGTCATTACAACCTAAAGTGTGAAAGGGGTTGTCTCGCGAAAGCAAGTGGGGTTAAGCACTTCTGTATGGCCATATTAATGCACTTTGTAATATACATCGTGCATTAAATATGAGCCATACAGAAGTTATTCACTTACCTTCCCTGCGCTGGCGTCCCCGTCTCCATGGCTCCGTCTAACTTCAGCGTCTAATCGTCCGATTAGACGCGCTTGCGCAGAAGGGTCTTCTGCCTTCGGCTCGGTCTGGCACGAGCGGCGTTCTGGCTCCGCCCCCTTCTACGCGTCATCGCGTAGCTCTGCCCCGTCACGTGTGCCGATTCCAGCCAATCAGGAGGCTGGAATCGGCACACGTGACGGGGCGGAGCTATGCGATAATGCGTAGAAGGGGGCGGAGCCAGAACGCTGCTGCTGCCGGACAGACCCGAAGGCAGAAGACCCTTCTGCGCAAGCGCGTCTAATCGGGCGATTAGACACTGAAGTTAGACGGAGCCATGGAGACGGGGACGCCAGCGCAGGGAAGGTAAGTGAATAACTTCTGTATGACTCATATTTAATGCACGATGTATATTACAAAGTGCATTAATATGGCCATACAGAAGTGCTTAACTCCACTTGCTTTCGCGAGACAACCCCTTTAAAACAGCCTTGTTTTTTTAACATATATATATATTTATTTTTACAGCGTCAATCATACAGCATAATTAACACAATACATTGTTTTCTGCAGGTCAGTACAAGTACAAAGATACCAAAAATATATTTTTTTAGGTTTTTGCACTTTTGCACAATATATCTATATTTAAAGGGGTTGTCCAGATGCAAACTATTTACACTACCGTTCAAAAGTTTGGGGTCACCCAAACAATTTTGTGTTTTCCATGAAAAGTCACACTTATTCACCACCATGCGTTGTGAAATGAATAGAAAATAGAGTCAAGACATTGACAAGGTTAGAAATAATGATTTGTATTTGAAATAACATTGTTTTTATATCAAACTTTGCTTTCGTCAAAGAATCCTCCTTTTGCAGCAATTACAGCATTGCACACCTTTGACATTCTAGCTGTTAATTTGTTGAGGTAAGCTTGTGAAATTGCACCCCCACGCTTCTAGAAGCATCTCCCACAAGTTGGATTGGTTGGATGGGCACTTCTGGCGTACCATACGGTCAAGCTGCTCCCACAACAGCTCAATGGGGTTCAGATCTGGTGACTGCGCTGGCCACTCCATTACCGATAGAATACCAGCTGCCTGCTTCTGCTGTAAATAGTTCTTGCACAATTTGGAGGTGTGTTTAGGGTCATTGTCCTGTTGTAGGATGAAATTGGTTCCAATCAAGCGCTGTCCACTGGGTATGGCATGGCGTTGCAAAATGGAGTGATAGCCTTCCTTATTCAGAATCCCTTTTACCCTGTACAAATCTCCCACCTTACCAGCACCAAAGCAACCCCAGACCATCACATTACCTCCACCATGCTTAACAGATGGCGTCAGGCATTCTTCCAGCATCTTTTCATTTGTTCTGCGTCTCACAAACGTTCTTCTTTGTGATCCAAACACCTCAAACTTGGATTCATCCGTCCACAACACTTTTTTCCAGTCTTCCTCTGTCCAATGTCTGTGTTCTTTTGCCCATCTTAATCTTTTTCTTTTATTGGCCAGTCTCAGATATGGCTTTTTCTTTGCCACTCTGCCCTGAAGCCCAAAATCCCGCAGCCGCCTCTTCACTGTAGATGTTGACACTGGTGTTTTGCGGGTACTATTTAATGAAGATGCCAGTTGGGTACCTGTGAGGCATCTGTTTCTCAAACTAGAGACTCTAATGTGCTTATCTTCTTGCTTAGTTGTGCAACGTGGCCTCCCACTTCTTCTTCTACTCTGGTTAGAGCCTGTTTGTGCTGTCCTCTGAAGGGAGTAGTACACACCGTTGTAGGAAATCTTCAATTTCTTAGCAATTTCTCGCATGGAATAGCCTTCATTTCTAAGAACAAGAATAGACTGTCGAGTTTCAGATGAAAGTTCTCTTTTTCTGGCCATTTTGAGCGTTTAATTGACCCCACAAATGTGATGCTCCAGAAACTCAATCTGCTCACAGGAAGGTCAGTTTTGTAGCTTCTGTAACGAGCTAGACTGTTTTCAGATGTGTGAACATGATTGCACAAGGGTTTTCTAATCATCAATTAGCCTTCTGAGCCAATGTGCAAACACATTGTACCATTAGAACACTGGAGTGATAGTTGCTGGAAATGGGCCTCTATTCACCTTTGTAGATTTTGCACAAAAAAACAGGCATTTGCAGCTAGAATAGTCATTTACCACATTAGCAATGTATAGAGTGCATTTGTTTAAAGTTAGGACTAGTTTAAAGTTATCTTCATTGAAAAGTACAGTGCTTTTCCTTCAAAAATAAGGACATTTCAATGTGACCCCAAACCTTTGAACGGTAGTGTATGTTGCCCATCCACAAGACAGGCCATCAATAGTTGATTGGTGAGGCTCTGCTGCCTAGGATCCCTGCCCTTCAGCTATTTTCTGGGCTAGTGTGCTCATGCACTGAGCTGATTTCTGCAAGAAGCAGACAGTTGTGTTCCTGCTGCAGTGGTCAGGCTTGGTTTTACAAGCAGAGTTTCTATTCACTTCAATGAAAACTTTTCCTGCAGTACCAAACCTGGCCACTGCAGTAGGAAAGGAGCTGTCTGCTTCCTGCAGAAATCAGCTTGGTGCACAGTTGATCATCAGGGATTCTGGGTGGAGGACCCCGCTGATCTGCTATTGTTGGCCTATCCTACAGATAGATACATCAATAGTTTGAAAATGGACAACCCTTTTAAAAATATTTTAAATGTGTGTCATGGAATATAAAGTGTTAAGTTTCAGAATGCAATAAGTGTATGTTTCTTAACTTGTATTGGACTATTGACCCTTAAATAGAAGACTAAAATCTATGCTTTGTAGTGCCAGTAACTAGGATTTTAAGATAAGAAGTCAACAGACAAATTAAATAAGGCTAAGCTATGTTAACAGAGAAGACACACAACTATAGCAGAAATATTGTCTAAGGCGATAACACTACCATGACTTAAGTAATTTCTATGTCTGAGACGGGCCTTAAGAGCTTTGAGACTATTTGGTAGATGTGAATAAGCCATATTACCAGTAAGCTTTGTCACCTATGTAACACTAATCTTTGTACCAAGTAACTTGTGAATACGCCCTTGTCTTTCTGTATAAGAGTTGGTGATGTTCATAATAAAGTAGAATTCATTGAGATTCTCACTGGAGAAGTGTCTTGACATAACATGGAGTGATTTCATGCTATTGATAGATAATTGCTAGCAAAATCTCCTCATCATGGGCTTCCATATCTACCAATTTGGCACCTGGCAACGAGGTCATCAGATCGGTACTGGTGTGGTCTGATAACAGCTGGCACCCGGAACAGGGACCGAGTGACGGGAACCTCCGACTTACTCTCGAACGGACAGAATACACAGACCCATAATCAGGACAAAGCCGGCTGGTAAGAAACTGTTATTCTTATCCCTTATTGTGTCTCTGTGATTCTGTCTGGTCAAAGTTGGGTAAGTGTGTTCATTTATATTGAGCGGCTCATTTAAGGTCTAAACTCGGTCTATTTTATGACAAAGAACCCTGTCAAATAAGCTGTCTCGTTGTCTAGGTTGGAATGAATGTGTAACTCAGTGTGTTTAAAGGCCATAATAATATCAATAGGTTGAATAATTGTCCTAGTGTCGCTATTCTATGACCTAAATTCCCTAATCTACTGGTAGCGTGTTCCGGATCCCTGACGAGGGACCGATGGTTTAGGTGGGTCTTGCAATGTGAAGCCTGAGTTTTTAGGGTCACGCAGCGGGAACACCTGTGTATATGGTTTAAGTGGGTCCTGCACTGTGAAGTCTGAGTTTTAGAGTCACGCAGCGGGAACACTTGTACTGTATGTTGTCTGTAGGAAAAGTGTCTGATTTGTGGCAAGAATCTCTTGCCATAGTCGACATGATATCCTCAGACGGGGTTACCCTCTCCTCAGATAAGGAGGAAAAAGGTTATTAAAAACCCATATAGATTACCAGTAAAACATGGGTAATGGATGGTCTAAGAAAGTCACCTTGGATGAGTCAGAATGGACAATGGCCAAAAACATAGTAATGAATATGGAAGGTAAAGAGATAGCTAAAGAATGTAAGGCTTTGATGTCTATCATGAAACAAGACACCAGACATGGGACCCTTAGTCCCCGTCTGTGGTCAAATGCAATGATAGAATATAAAGGCAGTTTTAAAGATGCTAAACTCCTGGAGGCAGCTGAAGGTTGAGACAGATGTGCCTGCCTGGTTGCTAAAGGGCAGATAGAAGAAAGAATTGAAAATGATGGTGTCAGTAAGTACAGAATGAGAAAGATAATATTGCTAAAAATGCCAGATCCTGAGAAACAACCCATGGGGTTCTATAGAGCTTGTCTACAGTTAGCAGGAGTTTATGACTGCTGTTATAAAGACCTAGAAGAAGTGGCCAGACATAAGGCTGATCCCTTCTTCTTCCCCTTGATGATAGAGGAATTTAATCCACCACCTGACTCTAAGGTGTCAGGTTCTGTGGCTATTTTCCTACGTCATTTGAAAGACTGGGCTTCAAAGCGTATGACAGAGTTAGGAATTACCTTGCATGATGTTAGGCAGGAGAAGACAGCATCAGCAGAAAATTTTTTGTCTAGGATTCTGGTAGCGTGGAGGGACTTAGGATACAGTCCTAATGTCCCTGCACATGCCCAACTTCTTACACAAGCCTTTGCGAGAGGTCTTAAAAAGAACCTGAAGGACAAACTAGAAGCCGCCTTTCCTGAATGGCGTACTCTAGAGGCTCAGGCTCTTCTTCAAGTTGTCAGCAGTTTGGAGCTAGGCTCCTGTACCACAGTACTTGTAAACCTGGACAATAATGAATCCCGAAAACCTATCACTTGCTACAACTGTGGCAAACAGGGCCACATGCGTAGTCAATGTAGGGCACCTCCTAAGGCTCAGAATGGACAGTCCAAATCCAGGCCGTCCTCCCCTGACCATTAGGAAACAGGCAATCCGGTATCTATACTCATTGATGACGTCTGCCCTTTACAAGTTAGTAAATCCAGAAAGGGCCCAGTACCTATTGTCTCTGACTGTAGGTTTAGAAGGTCCTCTCCCCTTTCTGGTAGACACTGGAGCAGCCACTAGTGTAATACACAGCAGACATGTCAAAGAGAGTGATGTCAGTAAACAAAGTCTTTCATGTGTAGGAGTAGATGAAACACCAAAAGATACTCCTTTGTCTAAGCCAATGGAAGTGAAGTTCACAACCAATTATTCTCTGACTACTCGATTGTTGGTTAGTGAAACCCCTCCTCTCAACCTATTAGGAGCGGATTTGCTGCAGAAAATCCACACCTCTTAGAGTTCAGGGAAGATGGGTTTGTTAAAATCACAGTCAGTTAGCAGAGTAAGAAATCTGTATACTAGCTGCATTTTGTCAGTCTTCAGAAACCCCTATACCTGTATGCACACCTTTGTTGTCAGAGGAGGAGCTGGAACAATGCTTACAACAAGTTCCAGCCCCACCTTTGGAGTGAGGGAACAAAGGATATAGGCAGACTAGCAGTACCACCTGTTCAGGTTAGGTGGAAACCAAGAGTCCCATTGCCATGTATTTCTCTATCCCTCTGTATAAAAGACAGTAAGTATTTGTTTGCTTTCACACATAGGCAAGCAATATACCTGGGTTGTGACTCTGCAGGGAGCTCAGATGTCACCCTTCCTGTTCTCACAGCTCATAGGTCAAGTGTTGGAAGACTGGCAACCTGAATCACAGGCTGTTTTGTTACAATATGTTGATGACCTTTTGCTCTGTGCTCCAGACAAAGCCACACGCGTAGAAGCTTCAATCTCTCTTCAATTCCTTATAAAGAACGGATGTAAGGCGTCAAAGAAGAAGCTCCAGTTTTGTTGTTCATCTGTGACTTTTCTTGGACATTGTTTCACGTCAGGAGCTCGTCATCTCACCCAGCACCGTAAATCTGCCGTTATGGACATGAAGGTACCCACTTCTGTCTGTAATCCACGTACCTTTCTGGGACTTGTTTCTTATTGTAGACCATGGACTGTGAATGCTTCACAGCTGATGTAGCCGCTGTATGATTGTCTGACTGTCTCAAGAAAGAACCCTTCCAACTTACGGAAGTAGCCATCTTGGTAGCCCTGGGCCTGCCCAACTACGACAAACCCTTCAGGCTCTACTGCAATGAAAGCAGTGGACACGCAGCAGTCCTCACACAGCAGCACGGAGGGCAACAACGACCTGTAGCCTACTACTCCAGCAGGTTAGACCCCGTCGTCAGACAATCACCTTCCTGTCTACGAGCAGTAGTGGCAGTCTCCAGGATGTTGGACAAGTCAGCAGACCTAGTTCTGGACCATGAGGTACAACTGTTAGCACCGCATGATATCTCTGCCATTCTAACACAGGTTCAGCCCAAGTACTTTTCTGCAGCCCGTTGCCTGAGACTCCAATGTGCCCTCCTGATGCCTGCCAAAGTTACCATCACCCACTGTCAGACTTTCAATCCTGCTACTCTTTTACCGGAACAGGATGACACTGACCAAGCGACTCAAGAAGAACCTCACAACTGCGCCCAGCTAACGCAGATGGAAACTTGTGGGTTTGATTCCATCAAGGACACTCTACTACATAGTCCCGACTTAACCATGTTGAGTGATGGCTCCAGGTATTCTGTAGATGGACAATTTCACACTGAATATGCAGTCACCACACAGACCCTTGTCCTTCATCAACAGTCATTACTTGCACACATCTCAGCCCAACAAGCTGAACTGCAAGCCCTTACACCCGCCTCCTGTATGCTGGCACAAGACAGTTAACATTTACATGGACTCTAGATATGCTTTGGCAGATGTGGGGGGTCTTCAACGGAGACCAGTGCTGATGTTGCCTGAGCCAAATTCAAAGGAAAGCTATAGCGCGTACTCGAGGAGAATCATAAGAAGCCACTATACACACAGCCTAGTGAATCAAATGAGTTCTGCTTTATTAGGAAAAACACACCGCTTATATAGGCCGTCGCCCACAGGGTGCAACTTTGAAGAATTACTTAATCAGGTGACTAGTTTGAGAAACAGAATATTAGCACATTCCATTCTTGCAAAAACTACTTATCTTGAAAAAGCACATCTGCTACGTTCCGGTGCATCCGGCCACAAACTGTCAGTAAGGCCGCCACAAACTGTCAGTAAGCCCGGCCACAAACTGTCAGTAAGGAAACTTATCACTACTTAGTTCGTTATCTGGTGCAAGGTCCGGACTAAAATGAGGAACTTCTAAGTCCCTCTTCTTATGTTACTCAGAAGCAAGATTAACCCTTAACATAATCCCGCATTTGGACATCAGAGCCACCATTATCTCCTGGTTCTGTCACCCATTGGTGCCAGCTCCAGCCGGGTCCCCAGGTAGGAATGGTGCACTCTATGTCCATCTAGGGTACCAAGACATTTAAATGGGTGCAGAAAATCAGCTTTCAGTACATTTGGCTACACATGAAATTATTACCTTTATTGCAATATATATACATAAGATTATCATTACCACTTGTAATATACTTTGTAGGATTCCCATGAACCAACCTCCTAACCCCGAGAACCAATTGGCAGGGTTAAGAAAGCTAAACCACCCCTGATCTTCATCTTGTTTTATGCTGGCAGCTATTTTCAATATACCTTTTGACATATGATTCTATATCCAAGTTCTATTAGCAACTTCCGAATGTTTTCCATATTTTTCATTTCCATAATACATAACATATACAACCAGATAATCTAATGTCACATTTATTAAACTGTTCCCTATATTTTCATTTGCTATCAACATAAAACCAATCCTGTCAAATCTGGGCTTGAGAAAATAATGAAAAACAAAAAAAATAAAAAAATAAAAAAAACCGTTAGATGTTGAATACAAATGTCTCTTCCTGTAAAATTGTTTCTTCTTCTCTTGATCTTCTTTAGATCCTAAACCTATAGGATCTACGATGCAGGGAAGCAGGGAAGGATTATTATGCCCTCGCTGCTTTCCCTGGTTAGCCAAAGAACAGACCCTAAGTAGGAATCTGTCCCCGCCCATTACATTGGTATCAAACAATCTTCTCCATTCTCCATATCCAGAAGTATCCGCAGCTGACTATAGAGCCCCTTTATTCCAATGTTGCAGATGCCCTCTCTACACCACTTTGTTGCATCAGCTGGCGGTCAGCATTCTGCAGAACATCTGAGGTTCACTCCGGTGACAGTGTAGCAGCAGTCAGGCACACTTGTCAGTTCTTCAGGCTCAGTTGGCTAGTCACGGCATGTGGACAGATGCAGCAGGTACTTGGAGAAGATGAAATTTCAAATTGCAATTGAAAAAGTCCAAATGTCCTGGTGGAAATGACTCCGTTCATAAATTTTCTCAGTCCCAAATAAACTTGATGCAGAATAAATCAGTCCATGGCAAATCAAACAAAACAAAAACAAAATCCCAATCTGGGGTCTTGTGTGCTTTTCTTCACCCCTCGATAAAAATAGATGAAACAAAAGTCTGTAGGTCAAATGTATCCATCCAACAATCTCTGCCCAGAGTGACCGGAGTAATGTTCTGTTGTAGCAAATGAATATTTCTAATATTCCTAATCTTTCTACATTTCAGCACAAATACCTTCTATATACAGTATACATAATACTAATCAATGAATTATTACTATTTAAACAAAGAATATAATATTAAATATTGCAAGTCAATCAAGTTTATAATATAATAACCTTAGATTTATCATCAGCAGCAGCGCAGTTATTAGTTTATCATATATGTTATTAAATACTGCAAACCAAAATAATCAAAATTTTTAACACGATATTCCTAGATTTGTCATGATCATCTTCATTAGTAGTTACGTATTTACCACGTCCCATTAGTCCCAAAATAAACAACAGATCGTTCAACTTTCACCGAAGTGGGTGCGGTCAGCAGGACTCGATAGGGCCCCTCGAATCTGGGCTCTAGGGATTTCCGGACACGCCTCTTTACGACCACCCAGTCTCCAGGTTGCAGAGAGTGTGATCCCTCTAAGTTGTCTGGGTCTGGAAAAGACTAGATTCTGTGTTACTGTTAGTTGGTCACACAGGTGCTTTACGTATCCGGCTACTGTGTCATAGCCCTGCTGTAGGGCCTGTGGATGATATAGCCCCAATCTTGGCATAGAGCCAAACAAAACTTCTTTTAACTTAAGCGTACCATTTAGTCTTTTAACTTTGTCTGAACTCTGCGGGTGGTTTGGAGTGTGAAACGCTTGTTCCACCCCAAGGGCTGACATCACCTCTCGCATCACTTCACCTGTAAAATGTGTACCTCTGTCACTCTCAATTGTCTCTAGTACCCCAAATCTACATACAAGTGCTGACACAAGTTTAGTTGCTGTACATTGTGCGGTGGCTTTGGACAGGTCCACGCACACAAGGACGTACTCAGACCTGCCTGATTTGGGAAGCTGGATGTAATCGATTTGTAATCTCTGACAGTGGTCTGGGTGTGCACTTCCGGGGGCAGGGTGCACACTTCACATGCCTTCACATATGCCTTTGCCAACCTGTCGAACCCTGGAGCATACCATACCTTGTCCACAACAGAAACCATGGCATTCCGAGAGGCATGCACTTTCCGGTGAGCTAAAACGGCGAGGTGGGGGTAGGCAGCCGCTGGTCTTAATGGGCTTGCCTTGTGCCGTGAGAAAGCTCCTGGACCGCCAGATGGGTCCATAATCGTGCGCAGTACCAAAGGCGTACCTGGAATCAGTGTAGATTAGAGATGAGCGAGCACCAAAATGCTCGGGTGCTCGTTACTCGGGACGAAATTTTCGCGATGCTCGAGGGTTCGTTTCGAGTAACGAACCCCATTGAAGTCAATGGGCGACCCGAGCATTTTTGTATATCGCCGATGCTCGCTAAGGTTTCCATTTGTAAAAATCGCGGCAATTCAAGAAAGTGATGGGAACGACACAGAAACGGATAGGGCAGGCGAGGGGCTACACCAAATTGTCCCTGCGCAGCCTTCAGCTGCACTCATGCCACGCCACACTCATGTCTATTTATAAGTGCGTCTGACATGAGGAGGAACCGCAGGCACACACTGCAGAGGGTTGGCACGGCTAGGCAGCGACCCTCTTAAAAAGGGGTGGGGCGATAGCCCACAATGCTGTACAGAAGCAATGAGAAATATAATCCTGTGCCACCGCCATCAGGAGCTGCACACGTGGGCATAGCAATGGGGAACCTATGTGCCACACACTATTCATTCTGTCAAGGTGTCTGCATGCCCCAGTGAGACTGCGTTTTTTTATAAATAGTCACAGGCAGGTACAACTCCGCAATGGGAATTCCGTGTGCACCCACAGCATGGGTGGCTCCCTGGAACCCACCGGCTGTACATTAATGTATCCCATTGCAGTGCCCATCACAGCTGAGGTAATGTCATGTTTAATGCAAGTGGGCTTCGGCCCACACTGCATGCCCCAGTCAGACTGGGGCTCTTTAGAAGTGGACACATGTAGTTACAACTCCGTGTGGACCCACGGCATGGGTGGCTCCCTGGAACCCACCGGCGGTACATAAATATATCCCATTGCAGTGCCCAACACAGCTGATGTAACCTCAGCTTTTATACCAGGTGGGCAAAAAAATAATTGGATTACACTGTAGGCGAGGGCCCCAAAAAATTGATGTACAAACAGTACTAATGTACGTCAGAAAAATTGCCCATGCCCAACCAAGAGGGCAGGGGAAACCCATGAATCGCTTTGGTTAATGTGGCTTAATTGGTAACTAGGCCAGGAGGCAGCCCAGTTAAAATAAAAATTGGTTCAGGTGAAAGTTTCAACGCTTTAATGAGCATTGAAACGCATAAAAATTGTTTACAAAAATTATATGACTGAGCCTTGTGGGCCTAAGAAAAATTGCCCGTTCGGCGTGATTACGTCAGGTTTCAGGAAGAGGAGCAGGAGGAGGATGATGAATATTATACACAGATTGATGAAGCTAAAAGGTCCACGTTTTTGATGGTGATAGAGAACGATGCTTCCATCCGCGGGTGCAGCCTACGTATAGTTTAGGTATCGCTGCTGTCCGCTGGTGGAGAAGAGAAGTCTGGGGAAATCCATGCTTTGTTCATCTTGATGAGTGTAAGCCTGTCGGTTGACAGGCGGGTACGCTTATCTGTGATGATTCCCCCAGCCGCACTAAACACCCTCTCTGACAAGATGCTAGCCGCAGGACAAGCAAGCACCTCCAGGGCATACAGCGCGATTTCAGGCCACGTGTCCAGCTTCGACACCCAGTAGTTGTAGGGGGCAGAGGCGTCACGGAGGACGGTCGTGCGATCGGCTACGTACTCCCTCACCATCCTTTTACAGTGCTCCCGCCGACTCAGCCTTGACTGGGGAGCGGTGACACGGTCTTGCTGGGGAGCCAGAAAGCTGTCAAAGGCCTTAGAGAGTGTTCCCCTGCCTGTGCTGTACATGCAGCCTGATCTCTGCGCCGCCCCTGCTACCTGGCCCTGGAACTGCGCCTTCGGCCACTAACGCTGTCGGATGGGAATTTTACCATCAGTTTGTCTGCCAGGGTCCTGTGGTATAGCATCACTCTCGAACCCCTTTCCTCTTCAGGTATGAGAGTGGAAAGGTTCTCCTTATACCGTGGGTCGAGCAGTGTGTACAACCAGTAATCCGTAGTGGCCAGAATGCGTGTAACGCGAGGGTCACGAGAAAGGCATCCTAACATGAAGTCAGCCATGTGTGCCAGGGTACCTGTACGCAACACATGGCTGTCCTCACTAGGAAGATCACTTTCAGGATCCTCCTCCTCCTCCTCCTCCTCAGGCCATACACGCTGAAAGGATGACAGGCAAGCAGCATGGGTACCCTCAGCAGTGGGCCAAGCTGTCTCTTCCCCCTCCTCCTCATCCTCCTCATGCTCCTCCTCCTCCTCAACGCGCTGAGATATAGACATGAGGGTGCTCTGACTATCCAGCGACATACTGTCTTCCCCCGGCTCTGTTTCCGAGCGCAAAGCGTCTGCCTTTATGCTTTGCAGGGAACTTCTCAAGAGGCATAGCAGAGGAATGGTGACGCTAACAATTGCAGCATCGCCGCTCACCATCTGGGTAGACTCCTCAAAGTTTCCAAGGACCTGGCAGATGTCTGCCAACCAGGCCCACTCTTCTGTAAAGAATTGAGGAGGCTGACTCCCACTGCGCCGCCCATGTTGGAGTTGGTATTCCACTATAGCTCTACGCTGCTCATAGAGCCTGGCCAACATGTGGAGCGTAGAGTTCCACCGTGTGGGCACGTCGCACAGCAGTCGGTGCACTGGCAGATGAAACCGATGTTGCATGGTGCGCAGGGTGGCAGCGTCCGTGTGGGACTTGCGGAAATGTGCGCAGAGCCGGCGCACCTTTCCGAGCAGGTCTGACAAGCGTGGGTAGCTTTTCAGAAACTGCTGAACCACCAAATTAAAGACGTGGGCTAGGCATGGCACGTGCGTGAGGCTGCCGAGCTTCAGAGCCGCCACCAGGTTACGGCCGTTGTCACACACGACCATGCCCGGTTGGAGGCTCAGCGGCGCAAGCCAGTGGTCGGTCTGCTCTGTCAGACCCTGCAGCAGTTCGTGGGCCATGTACCTCTTATCTCCTAAGCTGAGTAGTTTCAGCACGGCCTGCTGACGCTTGCCCAACGCTGTGCTGCCGTGCCGCGCGACACCGACTGCTGGCGACGTGCTGCTGCTGACAGATCTTGATTGCGAGACAGAGGTTGCGTAGGAGGAGGAGGAGGAGGGTGGTTTAGTGGAGGAAGCATACATCGCCGCAGATACCACCACCGAGCTGGGGCCCGCAATTCTGGGGGTGGGTAGGACGTGAGCGGTCCCAGGCTCTGACTCTGTCCCAGCCTCCACTAAATTCACCCAATGTGCCGTCAGGGAGATATAGTGGCCCTGCCCGCCTGTGCTTGTCCACGTGTCCGTTGTTAAGTGGACCTTGCCAGTAACCGCGTTGGTGAGGGCGCGTACAATGTTGTGGGAGACGTGGTCGTGCAGGGCTGGGACGGCACATCGGGAAAAGTAGTGGCGTCTGGGAACTGAGTAGCGCGGGGCCGCCGCCGCCATCATACTTTTGAAAGACTCCGTTTCCACAACCCTATACGGCAGCATCTCCAGGCTTATAAATTTGGCTATGTGCACGTTTAACGCTTGAGCGTGCGGGTGCGTGGCGGCGTACTTGCGCTTGCGCTCAAACACTTGCACTAACGACGGCTGGACGGTGCGCTGACAGACATTGGTGGATGGGGCCGAGGACAGCGGAGATGAGGGTGTGGGTGCAGGCCAGGAGACGGTAGTGCCTGTGCCCTGAGAGGGGGGTTGGATCTCAGTGGCAGGTTGGGGCACAGGGGGAGAGGCAGTAGTGCAAACCGGAGGCGGTGAACGGCCTTCGTCCCACCTTGTGGGGTGCTTGGCCATCATATGTCTGCGCATGCTGGTGGTGGTGGCTCCCCGGCTGATCTTGGCGCGACAAAGGTTGCACACCACTGTTCGTCGGTCATCTGCACTCTCAGTGAAAAACTGACAGACCTTTGAGCACCTCGGCCTCTGCAGGGTGGCATGGCGCAAGGGGTGCTTTGGGAAACGGTGGATTATTCGGTCTGGCCCTGCCTCTACCCCTGGCCACCGCACTGCCTCTTGCAACCTGCCCTGCTGCTGCCCTTGCCTCCCCCTCTGAAGACCTGTCCTCAGTAGGCGTAGCAAACCAGGTGGGGTCAGTCAGCTCATCGTCCTGTTGCTCTTCCTCCGAATCCTCTGTGCGCTCCTCCCTCGGACTTACTCCAATTACTACTACCTGAGTGATAGACAACTGTGTCTCATCGTCATCGTCCTCCTCACCCACTGAAAGGTCTTGAGACAGTTGCCGGAAGTCCCCAGCCTCATCCCCTGGACCCCGGGAACTTTCAAAAGGTTGGGCATCGGTCACGACAAACTCCTCCGGTGGGAGAGGAACCATTGCTGGCCATTCTGGGCAGGGGCCTGGGAACAGTTCCTGGGAGTCTGCCTGCTCCTCAGAATGTGTCATTGTAATGGAGTGAGGAGGCTGGGAGGAAGGAGGAGCAGCAGCCAGAGGATTCAGAGTTGCAGCAGTGGACGGCGCAGAACTCTGGGTGGACGATAGATTGCTGGATGCACTTTCTGCCATCCACGACAGGACCTACTCACACTGCTCATTTTCTAATAAAGGTCTACTGCGTGGACCCATTAATTGTGAGATGAATGTGGGGACGCCAGAAACGTGCCTCTCTCCTAATCCCGCAGCAGTCGGCTGCGATACACCTGGATCAGGAGCTCGGCCTGTGCCCACACCCTTACTTGGGCCTCCGCGTCCTCGCCCGCGTCCACGTCCTCTAGGCCTACCCCTACCCCTCAGCATGGTGTATTACCAGTAGTGCAGAAACAGAACGCTGTAATTAAATGTGCCGCTTATTGGCCTGTGGTTGGAGGCTGACTTCACTTACGGAACGCCAGGAAATAATTTTGCGCAAGCCTGCTGTAACACTTAGCTGGCTGCGTATGAATTAGGAGGACAACTACACCCAGCACAGACCCAGAACACTGAGGACAGTTACAGGCAGTCCAAATAGATTTTTTTTCCCAAATGTTTTTGGAAAGGCCCACTGCCTATATTCAATAAATATGTCTTCTGTCCCTGCGTCACCACTACTGGCCCTGGAGTATGTAAAATAACTGCAGACTGTTGCACTGTGGACTGGAATGTGATGTAACAGCCAACACAGAGCCAGGAAATAATTTTGCGCAAGCCTGCTGTAACACTTAGCTGGCTGCGTATGAATTAGGAGGACAACTACACCCAGCACAGACCCAGAACACTGAGGACAGTCACAGGCAGCCCAAATAGATTTTTTTCCCCAAATGTTTTTGGAAAGGCCCACTGCCTATATTCAATAAATATGTCTTCTGTCCCTGCCTCACCACTACTGGCCCTGGAGTATGTAAAATAACTGCAGACTGTTGCACTGTGGACTGGAATGTGATGTAACAGCCAACACAGAGCCAGGAAATAATTTTGCGCAAGCCTGCTGTAACAGTTAGCTGGCTGCATATGAATTAGGAGGACAACTACACCCAGCACAGACCCAGAACACTGAGGACAGTCACAGGCAGCCCAAATAGATTTTTTTCCCCAAATGTTTTTGCAAAGGCCCACTGCCTATATTCAATAAATATATGTCTTCTCTCTCTGCGTCACCACTACTGGCCCTGGAGTATGTAAAATAACTGCAGACTGTTGCACTGTGGACTGGAATGTGATGTAACAGCCAACACAGAGCCAGGAAATAATTTTGCGCAAGCCTGCTGTAACACTTAGCTGGCTGCGTATGAATTAGGAGGACAACTACACCAAGCACAGACCCAGAACACTGAGGACAGTCACAGGCAGCCCAAATAGATTTTTTTCCCCAAATGTTTTTGGAAAGGCCCACTGCCTATATTCAATAAATATATGTCTTCTGTCCCTGCCTCACAATATATGTCTTCTGTCCCTGCCTCACCACCACTACTGGCCCTGGAGTATGTATAATTACTGCAGGGCGCAATGCTCTGCACGGCCGATATACAAAAAAAAAAAAAGTGCAACACTGCAAAAAGCAGCCTCCACACTACTGCACACGGTTAGATGTGGCCCTAAGAAGGACCGTTGGGGTTCTTGAAGCCTAAAATACTCCTAACACTCTCCCTATAGCAGCTCCGGCACCAACAGCACTTTCCCTCCTCTATGTCAGAACAAATCTGTGGCGAACCGCGGGAGGGGCCGATTTTGTATACTCGGGTGACACCTGATCTCGCCAGCCACTCACTGCAGGGGGGTGGTATAGGGCTTGAACGTCGCAGGGGGAAGTTGTATTGCCTTCCCTGTCTTTCTATTGGCCAGAAAAGCGCGCTAACGTCTCAGAGATGAAAGTGAAAGTAACTCGAACATCGCATGGTACTCGTCACGAGTAACGAGCATCTCGAACACGCTAATACTCGAACGAGTATCAAGCTCGGACGAGTACGTTCGCTCATCTCTAGTGTAGATGTTAGCAGTGGTACCTTTTGCAATCGTACAGGCCTCAGTTAGAGTACGGAGCTCAGCCTCCTGCGCTGACATGTGTGGCGGCAGTGGTTTTTGTACAATTATCTCATTCAGTGTGACTACTTCAAAACCTGTTACAAACCTTCCTTCGTCATTCAGGTATCTGGATCCATCCACAAACATTTCAAGGTGGGGGTTTAGGAGAGGTTTGTCAGTGACATGTGCGAACCCAGCTGTCTCCTGCTCCATGAGTGCTGCATAATCATGCTGGTATTCTGCGTCAAAGGCCTCCTCATCATCATCAGTCAGAGAATTTTCAAAAAGCTGGTCCCCTGTACTTACTCCCATTTGAATCAGTGTCACCTAATGGTAATAAGGTGGCCGGATTCAAAGCGGTGCAACGTTGAAATGAGACATTGGATGAAGAGTGTACTGCAAGTTCCATTTTGATCTGTCTAGCAAGAGACAGATGTCTACGGCTTACCTGTGTCAGGATACCATGTATGTCATGTGGGGTGTAGATCACCATGGTGTGATCTAAGACAACGTCAGAACTTTTGTCCAGTAGCGCCTGAACTGCTAGAACTGCTCGGACGCATGATGGAGACCCTCTAGCCACCGCATCAAGATGGGCACTGTAGTATGCTACAGGTCGCTTTTTGTCACCATGCATTTGTGTCAGTACAGCGGTGGCATGTCCTACCATCTCAGTGACGTACATTTGGAAAGGTTTGTCATAGCCTGGCAGCCCCAGTGCGGGTGCACTGGTTATCTGTACTTTCAGCTGATGGAAGACTGACTCGGCCTGCGGGGTCAGAGAAAATGGCCGTGAACCCAAACAGTCGTACAGAGGCTGCATGGTCATTGCGTATCCATGGCTGACAGTATGAAACCAGTCCCAAGAAGGTACACAACTGGCCATGGGAGGTGGGAAGTTGCATGTCACTTACCACCTTCGTGCGCTCCGGCGTCAGGTGTTTAGTACCTGGACCTAGGCAGTGGCCCAGGAACACTACGTGAGATTTGCAGAACTGAAGTTTGTCTTTGCTGGCTTTGCAGCCATTCTATTCTGATGGAGAAAACACAAAAGGCTTAGTGATGCATTGAGATAACTATTTGGGTCAGGAGTACACAAAAGTAAGTCATCAACATATTACAAGAGGGCGGTGCCCTCGGGAATTGGTCAGGCGTCCAATAACAGCTTTATGCATCTGGTGAACTGGTTTTGGGCTATTCTGTGCCCCTTGTGGCAGCACTGTCCAACAGAACTGCTTTCCTCTGAAAGTAAATGAAAACAAATACTGACAGTCTGGCTGGCCCTTTAAACTCTTTTTCTTGACGGGGAACAAAGGGGTATTGGCTGGGGAGACACATTCCTTGAGGGTTTTAAGTTGGCATAAAGGAAAGACGGTGTCTGCAATTGCATCTTCCTGGGCGTGTGCCAGGGGGTACTGACGGACCATGGGGGCTTTTTCCCCTTCTTTTAGGTAAGCCATTACCAGTGGGACTGATAGTCTGCCGAGGTCATTCTGACTGGTAGCCCAAAGGCTCGAAGGAATGACACTAAGAGCTTGTTCCTCTGCGTGCGTAAGAGTGAGGACAGGGAGAGGTGTCGCTAGGTCTGCTGCCATCCGACAGAAGGTCGGGTGACTTTCAGACCCGGGGTGTATACGAGCCTCACCGGACGGGTGAAGTTTGATACAACATCCCAAGGGTCCCATCACATCGGTTCCCAATATGCTTTCAGGACCTTCCAGCACAAGGAAGCGTGTGAGGCATCGCGACCCTTTAAACATTACCTCTAGTGGTTTAGTTTCTGCCAGCTGAATCGGCACTCCTGAAACCCCTTGCACCGATTACTGCTGGACAATCAGGCTGGTATTCTATTTAAAATAGATCAGAACCTTGTTGCAAAAAAAAAAAAAAAATTTTTACATTTTAAAATTGCTGACCTGCAATACCTAGATCACCTATGTCAGATGTCCAGTTCCTTGGGCTAAGCAATGACCCAGGAGAACAACCTTTGTTTTGCAGAATTGGAGTTTGTCTTGGAGGTGGCTTACTATTTGTCAGGACCTGCGGAAAGCTGAGTTTCTGCAGTAGCTGTCAAGACAAAATACATGAGCCGGATCCACCAAGAGAGCAGTTAGTTTACAAACCTCTTCTGAACTGTCACCTGAGGTCTCAACCCGTACCGATCCATCTGGTGAGAATTTGATGGATGCAGATAAGGCTTGTAAGACATCAGTACAAATAACAGAGACATGAATTACAACAAAAAGTCAAGAAAATAGTAGAGAGCGCCACAGGTAGGTATAATCCACGGCTGATAGGATGTGCATAAACAATCACGATGAATCTTTTCCTCAGTACTCCAATCCTCTGAGTCAAAGGAGAGCTGCAGATACAAGCCGGGGGGTCTGGAACCAGAGCTCCCCCAGGTATAACAGAAAGTGGAATGTCAGAAAAAATCCGCGCTCAATTTGGAGTGAAAACTAAGGACAGCTTCACATACAAGAAATAGTTTGTTGTAACACTTACTTGGAAGGAGGGGGGTATGATGCACAAATGCCCCCTCCTCAGAGTGTCTTCCACAGGGTACAAAACTATGTTCCAGAGTACATAGTGATAAACAGGATACTTTAATCAGGCAACGCGTTTCGGTGCAATGTAAAGCACCTTTCTCAAGCCATACAAACAAACATGTATACAGTACATAAATTATATAGAGAACATACCCTTCACATGCTTGTTGGTGCCGTATTCCCGGCGTCTCGAAGGGTGGGCGTATACTGATGACGTCAAAATCGTCATGCAGCATGGGAGTGATGCTTTATGACGTGTGCAGCATCTCCATATGATATAATCACATATCGGGGCTTCCATGGAGCAAGGTTGAGTCGCCCTAGTGAGTATGTCATCAAGTAGTTTACTTAGTGCTATAAAACCCAAAGGGGTACCGGCACTATCCGGTCGACGGGGGTTAAGGGTGGAGTCTCATGACGCGTTCTGCGTCATTGTGCCAACTGATCAACCTCTAGCAACAGTACCGAGAGAAAGGGGCGGGGTTTCATGACGCTCCCTTCGTCATTGTGTCACCTGATCATGAAACACGCCCCTTCGATAACATTAAACCTTATCCTTATAATTGGGAGGCTGCATTTTGGCGAAACAGATGTATTATGATGCAAATCGCATCCCTAGGCCACCTAAATTTCCAAGTGGTGGCCAAACAATGATCATGTGGGGTTATATGATAATAACTCACATGACAAGGGGAGTGTGTAGTGAAACACCATTAAGACCCGTGATTAGTCAGTGACGCCCTTAAGATGGCGTCGGACCATGTATTCAAAGCTAACGAGAAGCTTAATGTTGCCATAGCACCCATCATGTGCTGCCGATCATGTGATCCTGTCAATTGAAAGGATACTAGCATGGTGGTTTGGTTAGTATATTCCTAATCCCAGCTATAGATAGAACTCTATTAAAATGACCATTTATAAATGGTTGTTGTATAAATAATATATATATATATATACAAAGCCTAAATTATAAATTATAAATGAATGAATGAAGCTCTATAGTTGGGAGATATAGAAATGCAAACATGATCGCTGAACAGTTGGGAGATATAGAGATGCATACATGATCGCTGAATGGCTAATGTTCTCATAATCAATAATAGTAAATTTTCTAAATACATTATAATACATCACCTAACAATATCATCTAAGCAAAAAATAAAAAATAAGAAATAAAATAAAATATAATATATAGTGTAACATCTCTCTCTAAAATGAATTAATTGATCTAGAAACGCATCTGATCAACATATAAAATTTCTTAAAAAAGGCCCCTGACACTGATTATAACTTCGTTGAGGCCATTAGGCATTAGTGTTTTTAATTTAAAAATCCAGTACATTTCTCTGGTTTTTAAAAGTGAAACTGAACCCATTTTTATCCTTTCCAGTGGTGCAACCCTGAGACCCGAAGGGTCCTTATCGTGTTTTTCCAGGAAATGTCTTGATACGCTATGTTTCAAAAAGCCCTTTAAAATGTTACAACGATGCTTATTGAGACGGATGCGTAAGGGGTTTGTAGTGCGGCCTATATATCTGAGGCCACAGGGGCATTCAAGAAGGTATATAATATAGGAGCTACTACAATTCAAAAAGGAACTAATCTTATATGCGGGTTTGTCTGGATTGATCAAGATTTCTTTTCTTGCATGCGTGATGGACTGACAGCACTTACATCGAGAGTGACCACATTTATACGATCCCTTCACAGAACTTATGCTCAAAAATTTAGGTTTTTCAATATTAATTCCTTTAGATTTCTTTCTATAAGGACAAGATGGAGCTACCATATTTTTTGTAGTTCTATTTCTCCAAAAGGTAATACAGGGATTGATAGGTAGGATCTTCTGAAGAAAAGGATCTTCTTTCAGAAGGTTCCAGTGTTTATATAGAATTTTACGTATATGGCTATGTTGATTATTATACTTGGTAATAAATCTAATGGTTTTATTGCCCTTCTCATCTATATTACCCTCCATACTATTCTTCTCTTTTCCAACTTTTGTTTGTACACTGTGTAAACAGGCTTTCTCATAAGCTGCTTCGACAAGACTCATTGGATATCCTTTCTCTATAAAGCGCTTCTTCAGGATTACTGCTTGTCTTGCGAAGTCTTCTGTTTTGGTGCAGTTCCTCTTAACTCTTATGAACTGCCCGAAAGGGATGTTATTTTTCCAGATTTTAGCATGACAACTCTTATAATCTAAATAACTGTTCATATCAGTTTTCTTAAAATGTGTAGTCGTCTGGATTTGATTATCATTGATAGAGATGTCAATATCAAGGAAGGTGGCGGAGGTTTCACTAAAGTTAGCCGTAAACTGCAGACCGCATTCGTTGTTATTCAGTTGAGAAATGAAGTCTACCAGGTCTAACTCATTCCCCTTCCATATAAGAATGATGTCATCTATAAAGCGCTGATAAAAGGCGATATTTTGTTTGTCTATGCTTTCTTCGAAGGCCCCCATAAACAAATTTGCATAAGCCGGTGCGAATTTGGTGCCCATAGCGGTCCCCCTTTCTTGAATGTAAAACTCTATTAAACGTAAAATAATTGTGATCCAAAATAAACGTAATACCCTCCAGAATGAATTCCTTCTGTCTGGTGGGCATTAGATCTTCTTTAGCGAGGAATGAACCTACTGCTATCAACCCTGCATCATGTGGGATATTCGAATAAAGTGATGTAACATCTAAGGTGCAGAGGATATACCCTGATTTCCACGAAACATCTTTCAATTTTTGTAAAAAATCCCCCGTGTCTTTCAAGTATGCAGGTAAGGTTATCACTATTTTCTGCAATATGTGATCGATATATTCAGATAAATTACAAGTGAGGGACCCTATCCCTGATATTATGGGTCTTCCTGGTGGTCTTTTTTTGTCTTTATGTACTTTCGGTAAGAAATAAAAATAGGGCACTTCTGGTTGTTTAATTAATAAAAAATTCTTTTCATCTTTGGTCAGACATTTTCTTTCATAAGCATCCTCCACCAGATTCTTTAGCTCAATTCTGTGTCGCATCCTCATCGAGTTTTCGGTAGTATCTCCCATCACTCAAGATACGTTTTGCCTCTATGTCATAATAATCACGATCCATTATAACAATGGATCCCCCTTTATCTGCACTTTTTATTACAATCTCATTATTACTAGCCAATTTATTAATAGATTCTGTAAATTTTCTATCCCCCCACGGGGTTATTTTCTTTGATTTGCAAATATCAGTAAAGTCCCCCAAGACTTTATGATAGTATGTATCTATGAAATTACCCTTGCTCGCTGTTGGGTAGAAATTATTTCTAGGTTTGAAATTGGTCTGGACTAAGTCTATAGGGTCATCCACATCTCTTGGCAAATTAGTAATCATATCTGTGTTGTTGAATTTCTTAATTTCAAAGTGACGGGCTACGGTAAGCTTTCTTATAAATTGATTCAAATCGACATATAATTCGAATAATTTTGCATTAGTCATGGGGCTGAATGAAAGACCTTTGGCCAGGGTCTCTAATTCCCTTCTGGTAAGCAGGTATTTGGAAATGTTAAAGATTCCATGGCGTTCTTCTTCTTCCGTAGTTATTTTCTGATCGTGATGTTTCTTTTCTGTTTTTTGGCGCTGGTTTTTGCCTCCTCTCCTGCCCCTTCTCCTTTTTGTGATCTTTTTGGGCTGACCTGTTGGGTCCGAGACGTCTGGTAAAATTGTGTGATCCTTGTTCTCGGAACTGGAATCGGTTTCATGGTTTTGGAGACCAGGCTCCTCGTTGTCATGGGACTTGGCTGTTTGGGCATGTCTCTGATGAGTCTCTTCGGGGCTATAATCTCCTCTACTACTACTGTTCGGGGGGTTACTATCTTTTGCATACGATCTAATTCTAACCCCGAGTTGGTTATTGGGCTTATACTGGTGTTTAGCCCCTCCTGAGTTGTACAGAGTTCTCCTATAGTTTTTTGGGGGGCCAGTTCGTTGGTTCGAGGATCCCGGGGGGATACTGGTCCCTGTCCTAAAAAAAGACGGTGGAGAGGACCCTGTAGAGGATCCCAATAAATTGGTCTCAAGGGTGTGGGGGGAAATGATGGGATCGTTAGTGGCATCATTCATAATTGTTGTAATTTCAATAGGCCTCTGTTGTTCTGGATTCATATTTAACTTCGTATTTGGTCCCCAGGGATTGGCTGAAGTGGGGAAGGTCGTCCACTCCCTCCTTCTATTATATTGGTTTTTATAATTATTATATGGGGGATAGTGATGATAGGGGTGGTCCCAGCAGTTTCTCTGAAGTCTGTAGGGTCTCCTTTCAAAGGCCCCATAATTAATCTTCCTAAATCTGGAAGTGTTGTTAAAACTATTGGAATAGTTCCCGTTGTTCCTCATACAGCATCGGGGGCCACAATTATCATTATTCCCCACCCGATGTTGGGGGCCATTCATATAATGATTTTTATGAGAATACTCATTATGATGGTGATTTCTTTCATAATTATTTGAGAACATTCTGTTGTTATAGAACGTTCTAGGCCTAAACTGGACATTGGCATTGGGTAGTCTCTGTACACCTCGGGGGTCCATTCCCTGTTGGTGCCCAGATACTTGGGGATGTCTCTGTGTATCATTCCCGGGTGCTTGTTCGGGTTGAACACACTCTGTTGATGTTTCCCTCTTGTTATACTCTCTGCTGGTAAATTTGGCCTTCTTATATTCCCATGGGAAAGTTTTCTCCATTACAACAAGGCAGAATAATCTACAAACATCTATCCACATTGGAATATGATATTCTTTAGGCAAATTCATTATTAATCTGATCCTGCCTGCAATGTCTCATCAAATTTGAGAAAGGAAAAAAACTTTTCCTAACTGCCCAAGGTTCTCACCCCCTCCTTTCGGAGAAGAGAGGGATGAAACATTATGTACTTTTACATCATCTAGCTTCACCCCTTCAATACTGGCCATTTGTAGGTCTCTCCTACAGAACTTTCTCTCAGAGACAATACAATACTAACAGCATTTAGCAGTGATACAGATATCCAACCAATCACAGAACTGACATTTACACAAAAAGCAAAAATATACCTTAAAATCCCTATATGTTTTCTATTTTTTAAGACCGTATAATTCACGTAATTCATTACAAATTTCTTATTTATATAGACGTTTGTCTTCCTTCTTTCTATGACCCTGAATTTTATCTCTCTATGAAACAGAACAATAGCTAAAATATTAAAAAGCAGCCAGAACATTCAGACTTTAAACAGCATTAATCATTAGTAATTACAAGAGGTATATTTCTCTGAGGATACGAATAAACACATAGAAAAGACAACATGCTAAGCGCTTGTAACAGCGCAACATTTTCTGCATTTTTAACCCTTGTATTCTTAAAAGCCCCCACAGATGTGAGTGGGGTATAACTCTGTTACACTTGTATGAAGAAGACTAAGACGTACAACAAAGATTAGATTACATAACATCAAGACATACAAGACAAACAATAATGGTTATTTGTCACATAATTGTCCACAGATTCTGCAAGAACTTGCTTTATGTCACAGAGGAACACAAACTATAAAAGGATTCCCTTTCTCTGATATCTTTCATGTGTTTTTCCTGTCCCTTTTTAAGTCCTATCTGTCTATATATTTTATACGCTTGTCTGCAATCGTCTCCCCCTTCCCTCTCTTTGATTATCTCTATGGGAGTCAGATAAATCTTAGACTGGTCAGACCCCATTTTGACTATTGGCTTGATTTCAGGCGGTCTTTTTTTTTTTTTTTCAACCACGAAGTTAATTTATTTCCCACTATTCATCACTAAGTATACAGGACCTTATTTCACACAGTTACACTAAGGACACTTAGTCCCTGGTCCTGGAATAGTTTTACGGAACTACTACAGCAATCACTTAGAATACTTAGGGGGGTTTAGGGGAGACCAGACCTCTTCTCTAAGGGAACTTTTGATGATATTATAGCAGATCCAGTAAAAGCAAATTATGGCTAAAAATGACACAGACTATCAACGTACAGATTTCAACAATTACTACAGGCAACATGGCATGAAAATATCCCAGTAGTGAGTTCTTCCGTCTAATACAGTTTCATGAACAAACTACACAAAGAGGCGGGGAACCTGAAAGTAACACATGCAGCGACTAACCTTCTGTCAACAGGAGACACAAGTCAGGGGAGCCCAGAGCTGAAAATGGCAAGTCAAGGGCTTACCCTACACCGGTGTTTTGTAGATCTGGGGTCCCGTGATCCTGGTCCTGGGGTGTTGGCAGTTGGTGTCGTCAGGTATAGGCTGCAGGTGAAGAGGAGTCCCCGCCCCACGTTGGGAAGCCAAGTAAACTGTGGGGGGTCTTCAACGGAGACCAGTGCTGATGTTGCTTGAGTCCAAATTCAAAGGAAAGCTATAGCGCATACTCGAGGAGAATCATAAGAAGCCACTATACACACAGCCTAGTGAATCAAATGAGTTCTGCTTTATTAGGAAAAACACACAGCTTATATAGGCCGTCGCCCACAGGGTGCAACTTTGAAGAATTACTTAATCAGGTGACTAGTTTGAGAAACAGAATATTAGCACATTCCATTCTTGCAAAAACTACTTATCTTGAAAAAGCACATCTGCTACGTTCCGGTGCATCCAGCCACAAAATGTCAGTAAGCCCGCCACAAACTGTCAGTAAGGAAACTTATCACTACTTAGTTCGTTATCTGGTGCAAGGTCCAGTTAGGACTGTGAAAACCCCTTCTAAGCACACTCCTAGGCCCTTGTACCCCTTCCAGAGGTTGCAGATCGACTACATACAACTTCCTTAAATCTGGACTGTTTCAATACGTCCTTGTCTGTATTGCTCTCTTCTCTGGCTGGAGACTTACCCCGTTTCTGCGGCTAATGCCAAAAATACAGCCAAAAAGCTTCTTTCTGAAGTGGTCTGCAGGTTTGGTGTCCCAGAAACCATTGAGAGTGACCGTGGTACTCACTTTACTGAGATGGCAGGGATCTTAGGCAAAGAACAGGCATTCTACTTCAGTTGAGTCGGCCTGCTTTAGTCACCCTCATACTTCTATGAATAACTCTTTGAAGGTAAACACCTAGATAACTGAGAGTGGCGGCTCATCCTTATTAACAGTGCAAGCGAGAGTAAAAGGACGTTTGTGTGATATTCTTACCCTGGGATTACTGTAAAAATTAATGCTTGACTAAAGTCTGCCAAGTGTGAACTGTGTATTGTACTACTGTTACCAGCAATGAGTAAACTGTGTACCTTTGATTACCACAAAAGCTATGTGGACTCGTCTCATTATTTCATCCTCAGACAACACGAGTTCCCCTTCAAAGATACCAACGTCACATGACACTACACCCACATACCTCAATATTGTTACCTGTTATTACCACTGCGTGCAGCCGAGTTAGGCCCTGCATGGCCATTGCAGCAGGAGAGGTTACAGAGCCACCATTGACAATACCATCTTACTCTCTGAGGCCTCCCCTCGCAACAGCTAGGCGCCGCTCAGCTGTCGCAGTGACAAGACCTTAAGCAGGCAATTCATGCTCAAAAACTCTCCAATGTAGCTGAACAATTCTGCAAAGAAGAGCGCGCCAAATTAATTCCTAATAGCAATGCAAAAGAGTCATCTAAAGTTATCGCAAATGTTTGATCAGGTCACAGAGCGTCACTTTTTACACCCCATCCCTGCCGCTGAGGTCAAGAAATGCTCCCAAAAAAGTGTCGGCTTTTCAGCAAGTATGGGGGTAGGAGATATACCCGGTTTTATTGCCCCATGTGCCCATCCCAACCAGCCCCCATAATTACCCCTGTTTTGAGACATACCACACAGTTTACATTATTACTTTTATCTAAGATGTAGGGGAATGCCAAAAAGAGGGCGGGAGATTATTTTTAGGGAATCAATTTTTTTCTGCACAAGTGAGCAATGGGGCCTGGAATTTATTCAGTTGTGCCCCGAAATCCAACGGGTGTTCCCTCCATTATAGGCCTTGCCATGTGTCTAGTAAGCAGATTAGGGCTACAATGGGTATGTTTGAACACAGGACAATCATTTTGGGGTTCAGGTCTTCATTTATATGTGAAGTTGATAAAGTTAAACAGCAGCACTCACCACTACCAGTCCGGGGGGGAGAAAAAATCCCAAACTGTATCCTTCAGCCTTGTCTGCACGCCCAGACCGGGAACGAGTCCAAATTCCCAAAAGTATACATATAATAAGAGAGACGTCAGGCAGCAGGTTTGGTGCGGTTGTATTTTATGCATTCATAGGAATACACAGACAATAATGCCTCCTCAGCACTCATTTATATGTCTGCTGTACAAAAAAGACAGTTTTTAAAATGACACAATTGCCAAAAAAATTAAAATGGGAATTTTTCCCTTCTGCTTTGCTTTAGATTAATTAAAAAACTGTGGAGTCAAAATACACAGTACACCCCTAGATGAATTCGTTAAGGGGTCTAGTTTTCAAAATGGGGTCATTTGTGGGGGTTCTCCATTGTTGTGGCAGCTCAAGGGCTCTACAAGTGTGCAAAGGGCCTAAACCGTCTTCAAACAAAATGTCTGTTCTGAAAGCCACCGACTGCTCCTCTCGGTTTGGGCCCCTTTGTGCATACGGACATAAGATTAGGCCCACAATGGGTATGTTTCTGAACACAGGACAAATGGGTATCCATTTTGGGGTGAAATCAGCATTTTATTTTTTATCCTCAAAATTGCATTAAGTACTAAAAAAAAATGGTAGGGTCAAAATACTCATGACACCCCTCAGTGAGTACATTAAGGGATGTAGTTTTTAAAATGGGGTCATTTGGGGGGGGGGGAAGTATCTATCATCCTGACACCTATGAGCCTTTGCAATCTTGGCTTGGTGTAGGAATACAAAGTGTTCCTCAAAATGTTAATAATTAATGTTAAATTTGTACGTCTCCTAAATGGTTAAATAAAAACTAAAGTTTTTCAAATCTGCTTTCGGAATTAAGTGAACAGATGGAAATATATATCTGTTCAAAAATGTGTACAGTGTGTTTACACATATTTGACATATTGCAGATGAAACTGTGAAAAAAATGACAATTTTATCAAAATGTTCCCAATTTTGGCGCTTTTAATAAATATACACAAATTCTGTCAGACTATTTTAATCACCTAAATGAAGTACAATATGTGGCAAAAAAACAATGTCAGAATCACTTGGATGTGCCAAAGCTTTTTGATTTCCAAAATTTGGCCTGGTCATTAAGGTGCAAACAGGCTTGGCCACTAAGGGGAGAACATAAAGCCAAGTAATTCCCAGGTGGTCAAAATGAGTTCACATGACGCACCTGAGGAGAAGGACCCCAGTTTTCATCCAAGAGTTCTCCAAGTGTGAAGTCAGGGAGCACAGAAATAAGATTAGTCAAGAGTCAGAGCAGAAGTCAAAACCCAGAATAAACTCACTGGGGCTTTGACACAATGGCCCAAGTTGGCTGATTGCTTGAGCAGCCTCAAGGGGGAAAGATGCCTAATATAGCAGTAAACAACTGGAGATTGATAGGGGAAGGAATTGGGAAATGCATGCTGGCCCTTTAGAACAAGGAGAGCTCCTGCATTCTACGGGCAGCAGGCAAAGGACACAGGCCGGCATGTAGGAACTGCAGCTCCAGTGGCAGGTAGAAACTACTAACCAAAGTAATACTAACATATATACACTGAGGGGATAGCTGTATGGTGAATAAATATCAGATCAGTGGGATTATGACTCCTGGCACTCTGACTAGTCATCTGACTGAAGTCCTCTTCTACCAGGAACAGCTCTGTACATGTAGCAGTACTTCTGCCTAGTGTTAAAGCGCTTTGCACTTCAACCCCAAATGAATAGAACTGAGCTGCAGTGCTGCTTAGGCCTCATGTCCACGGGCAAAAGAAGAATTAAAATCCGCAGCGGATTTTAACTCTTCTCCTCCCGCGGATCCGCATCCCATAGGGATGCATTGACCACCCGCGGGTAGATAAATACCCGCGGATGGTCAATAAAAGGGAATTTTTGAAAAACGGAGCATGTAAAAAAACGCGACATGCTCCATTTTCATGCGGGTCCCCCTCGGGGACGGCTCCCGCAGGCTTCTATTGAAGCCTATGGAAGTTGTCCGGATCCGCAGGATACCAAAATCGGAATTTACTCACCTGCTCCGGATCTTCCTTCGCTGCGGCTTCATCTTCTCTTCGTCACGGCCGGATCTTTATTCTTCGGGCTGGCGCATGCGCGGGGCCCGCAACCGACGTGCCCTGCGCATCCGTCGGGCCGAAGAAAGAAGATCCGGCTGCGACGCAGAGAAGATGAAGCCGCGGCAAGGGAAGATCCGGAGCGTGCGAGAGGTGAGTTAATTCTTATTTTTATGCCTCATGTCCGCGGGGCAGGAGGGAACCGCTACGGATTCTCCATGGAGTTACAGCTGTGGCAGAGAAGAACGATGTTTGCCCATTGAATTCAATGGAGCCGGCAATGCAGCAGGTTCCACTGAAAGCAATGGGCTGCCGGCGATCGCGGGATGAATTGTCGGGAAGGGCTTAAATATAGAAGCCCTTCCCTGCAATTCATCCAGAAATGTGTTACAATAAAAATATATACCGTATATACCGGCGTATAAGGCGACGGGGCGTATAAGACGACCCCCCAACTGTCACCTTATACGCCGGGAATACAGCGGAGCAAAGAATAAAAATCATTACTCACTTCTCCTGGCGTTCTGCGGCGCTGCTGCAGGCTGTCGCTTCCTCCTGGTCCCCGGCAGAGCATTGCTTTCTGGACACAGGGCTTGAAATCCCAGCCTCCAGAAAACACACGTGCCTTCAGCCAATCACAGCCAATGACAATGATATCATCTTTTATTAATAAAAAAATAGGTATACTCATAGTTAAATATTTAACCTGTATTTTATACAATGCCTTAACTGAGTTCTAGATATATCTCTGAATTATCCAAATTCATCATGGCAGGAACAGCTGACTTACAAAAGATATTATGAGAAAAGTACAAACCTCAGAAATGCAAGGTCATTTACAGAAGTCTCATGAGAAACTGTTCAAACCAGCCTGAGAGAAGTCCTGCCTCTAGAGAGACGTCACTAAGCCTGGGTTCCCACACAGCGGAATCCCGGCAGAAATCTCACAGTTTGGCCGCAGCGAAAAAACAGGAGCTTTCCGCCAGGAGAAGCGCTGCTTCAAAACTCGCGGCACTTAGCCACGGGTTTTGAAGCGGCTCGGCCGCTCGCTCCTCCGCTGCGGCTGGCGCTCCCATATGGGAGAGCGTGGCCGCAGCGGAGGAAGAAAATGAATGAGCATGCTGCGGCCGGCTAATCCGCACTGCAGTGCCGGCTTCTGCCGGCTTTGCCGTGGCAGATTTGCCGTCCCGTGTGGACGAGATTTCTGGCTGGCTAATCCCGGGATTAGCGTCCGCAGGCGGATTTGCTGTGGCGAAATTCCGGATGGAATTTTCGCGGCTAATCCGCCCGTGTTAACCCAGCCTAACACTTGCTTGAGTTTTTAAATAACCAATGATAATGTAGTGTACAGAAGTTAATGCATGGAAGCTTCTGGATGTTTCTGAATGGTCTATGTAGTCTTGTGCTTTTGTGTATTGTCAATGTGTTCCATGTGAGTAAATATGATGATTATTGCATACCTGCAGCACGGAATAGGTTACTGTCTGGGTTATGTCTGGAAAAGTATTTATTTGTATGTCATGTGACTTTTTTTTATATGGTTGCAAGGTGTATGAGTTGGAGAGTGACCGTTGGAGTTGGTCGTGGCTGGTTCTATCTACCTGTCTGATCTGAGAGGAGCTGGTCTGCACACGGACACCTTTAGTCTGTGTGTGGTGAATATGGAAGAGGCTGAGAGGATAGCGAATATGTGGTTGGGACCTCTTATTCTTCCCCTCCTGGAGGATTCCGTAAGAGCAAGAATCCGCAACAAGTGCGAATTCCTGCTGAGCAGTGCTGGGTACATTCTACAATTCCATGAGTGTGCACTGGTAGAGAGTTGGTGAATGTTTGTGAGACGGTGTCTGGGACTAGAGAAGCACAGATAACGTGGCCTGTGTAATCTACTCTGTCCTCCTGTGTTTTACTACCTGTCACACCACGTGCTCTCCTGCATTGAATACCCTGCCAGTGGATGTAAATTGTGGACTGTGTTGTACTGTATTTCAAGATGTATTCCAGTAAACGACTTTATGGAACATTCCCCGTTCTGCCTTTACATTTTAACACTGCTTGTGGACTTTTATTCTGACATCGAGAAGTCACCATGGAAAACGGAACAGTGGCATCACACATGACGAAACAACCAAGGTAAACCACAAGGTTAACCTCCCTTTTAATAGGCTGCCACAGTGACAAGGCCTAAAAAAATCATCCCTGCCGTCTCCAAGGCTGGGGCCCACTCCTCGGACGCTGCAATAATAAACAGATTATAATAAATTATAATATACAATTAAGCCATCATTTAGTCTTGTTTCAAATGTCCTTGTATATATACTTCTGCTGATTAATTGAATAAACAGACAACTTCTAATCACATGCAATGGTGTGTATGATTTGTAAGCTTCCTCAATGCTCAAGCATTTAGCTATTAATTTAGCTACCTGAAAACATACCAATTAGTAAATATTTTCACTAACACCCTGAAATATTATACATAGTTATTAGAGCGCCCCCTTGTTGCAGTCCTGGGTATAAATAGATAATGGGAGAGATCTCTGTATGGTCTTCTGATATACCTATACATAGTTATTAGAGCGCCGCCTTGTTACAGTCCTGTGTATAATAGATTATGGGAGAGATCTCTGTACTAACCCCTGATATATCTATACATAGTTATTAGAGAGCCCCCTTGTTACAGCGCTGGGTATAATAGATGATGGGAGATCTCTGTACTGTCCCCTGATATATCTATACATAGTTATTAGAGCGCCCCCTTGTTACAGTCCTGGGTATAATAGATGATGGAAGAGATCTCTGTACTGTCCCCTGATATATCTATACATAGTTATTAGAGCGCCGCCCATTCCATTTATTACTTTAGTTGCCCGCCTTTGTACCCGCTCAAGCGCTGATATGTCCTTCTTGAGTACGGCTGCCCCAAACTGTCCACAATATTCCATGTGTGGTCTGACCAGTGAATTTTTCCTGTGTGATCTATGTGATCTATGTGTCCCTGCGGATTGATTTTATATGGATAAAACAACAATGGAGGTCCATTCTTGAATTGTTAAACATAAAACTACTATTCGTACTAAGGCCATTGATCTACCTGTGCCAGACATTTTGTGAAGAAACGCCAGTCTGTAAACCAATTATGCTTTCAGGTGATTGATCCTCTGCCATATTCTATTAGGGTGGTGGTGGGGGTGGGGGATCGTTTAGGGTTATTGAAGAAGAAAGAATTAAAGTGGCTTTTTCTACTAGATAGTATGTCACCAAAGGTCTGATTTTGGAAAATAATGTATATCCATATATATGAGAGTACCGCTTTTAAGCATACTTATTAGGAGGCCAATAGAGGAAAAAAAACAGTATCAAAGCACTGATAGTATTAGAAAAATGTTTATCACAAAACTCTTTATAAAAGGCAGGTACATGCAGGATCATAAATAAAAACGTAATTACTGCATAGCTTTATATAGATTGAAAAATGTCAAAATTCATGATCATGCAGCATCTGGAAGGTGTATGGCACCCACCTGATGAACGGTCATGCCACACTCAGCATTACAAAAGCTGCATATACGCGGCAGTACAATAGTACAATACATATGTCGTTAGTGCTCAACAGCAGACACCAAAAATGTAGCACATGACGGTGTTAGTGAAATGGATATGACTCCATGTTCTATCCTATCCGTAGCCATTTTGTAAGCCTGTTAGGAGTATTTCCAAGCTGGTTTTCCCATCCACTGGTCTGTCCATACCCCCAAACAAAGCTAAATAGGGTGGAAACGACATCTCTGAAGCATCTCAGTCGGTTCATAAGTAGTACCTCCTGTAGGTCTCACAGTGTGAAAGGTATATATCCAACATGTCTCTCTACGTAATAACATTATCCCAACCCCCTCCTCGAATGGAGGAGAGATCAGATCAATGGCCATGAATTGAATATAATTAATTGAACCTGCATGTTTTGCATTAGTATAGCAGGCAATGGCAGTGTCCCTTTTGTGTCATATAGTTAATATATTGTATAGTTAATATATAGGTCATATATTCACCGACTCTTCTATGAAACTCTCCCACTGTCTTACCCACATACTGCTTGCCACAATGATACATGAGGAGATAGACCATTCACATAGACTTACAACTGATGAAAAATTTGATGGTATATTGTTACCTAGACTGCTCACTCTGAAATGTGCGGCTCTGATGTGTAGATGGACACACCACACAACCACTACACCGATAGCACCCCACAACACATGACCGCAGCCATGATATACCAGGACGGTTAGCCCTAAAGTGGCTAAGGACCAATCTGTCACGTAATGATCTGCCCAGCTACCTTTAACTCCGGGTCCGTACATAGTATGTCTCAATGTCAATTAATAATTTCTCTTAAATGTTGGGCAGCTCCAATCAAGGGGGGTAATTAGTCTGACAGACTCTTTATCTCGTAGGGCTCTTTGATATGCTCGCCATAAGATATAGTCAGCATAACGCTGATCGAGGAATTGTCACATTTCCCCCACTTGTTCAATAAAATCCGTCCTATCTGAGCAGATTCTTCTAAAATGAAGGTGCTGGCTATAAGGAGCAGTAATAAAATTGATTATGTGCCCTCTATTTACATCCCTGGGCAGACTAGAAATAAGTAACTGGTCCAAATCTATGGGGGATGAAAAAGTAAAGTCCTTCCACATCAATGGAAGTTAACCATGTGTTTGAATCAATAAAGATGCCCTCAATACATCTCAATAAATCACTGGTATCTTTCACAAACGAAGGCAAAGTGGAAACAAAAGGGGACAAAGTTATCTGTATATATGCCCAAATTTTGACAAAGACTCCAAATTCCAGACACAATTAGATGATCCTTCAAAAGGCGTCAAGCGGAGGTAGTTACGCCTTCGAAGCGCGTTGTAGAGCTATCTTGAACGATCACTCCGGCCTACTATCTTTTGAAATAAAGAATCTCTAAACCAACTACCTGCATCATGGGCGCGTAATTAAGGGTTATCACAAGCAACTAGGACAGGGAAGTTCTGCCAAGCAGTATCCTCACAGAGGTAAGTAATCCAGATTTCTTCCTGTACAGCTACATTAATCTCTTCAAGTTTACCCAGCAGCGGAGCTTTTCTTTACACATTGTTATATTTATCTCCGCAACCGCGGTACAAGTTTACCTTGTGTATCCTGCTGATGCTTTCCGTATCAGCAGAGTACAGGGATTCGGTCACGTGAGTAATCTGAATAAGGCTGAACTGGACTTTTGGTGTGTGGGGGTCTATCCATTAGAAGGACCCCCTGCACCAGATGAGTTCGCACCTTTTTAAATTATTCTTTTCTGTCTTTTTTCCTTTTGTTGTACACTAGAATATATCTTCACAGGAGCGCGGCCTTATCAATATGGGGTGTCCTGCAGCAACCGAGACACGAAGCACACCTCGAGAAGATGGCGGGGTAGAGATGGCACTTGTCACGTTGGCTCAACCAAACTCCTCCCCAGAGGGACACACGTAACCTCAACCAAAGCACCGCTAGGCCTCTTCCAGGCAACGCTAGGACAGCAGTTACCTGTATAGGGGTGTAGTGGACTTCAGAAGTTGTCACGCATGACGCCACTGTTCCTTCACACAGTTGGTTGTCTGGCAGGAAAAATAATAGAGTACACACACAGCTATATTTGAATACCTCAATCACTGGGAACGGAACAGGCAGTGACTGAAACTTTACTTCTCCACTGCAAACTTAATACACCAGTGCAGGAAGAACAGTTCAGAAAAGGTCAGGGAGGAGAACACAGGATGACACTGAGCCTGCAGTCCTAGTTATCTGTATGACTCCGCTCCTGGACAGACATGCACACTCCGGGACACAGGATGACACTGAGCCTACAGTCTTAGTTTTCTGTACAATTCCACTCCTGGACACACACCCGGAGGTGGACACAACACTCTACTGACACTCACTTGCAGTTAGTAGCTTGAACACTGCATGGCGGGCTCCTTTCTCCACACACTCTCTAGGTAGGGGTCCTGGGATGGGAACATCAGGATACCTCTCCTCAGCTTCCATATTTCACCACATGAGGGCTGAAGGTACCCCCATGTGGCTGGCATTCTCTCTCAAGGAACCCGGAGGAACAGAAGCCCTCTGCACACCTCTTGCAAACACATATATAGTGCAACATCACACAGACAATTTGTTACATTTTCCAAACTTATCCTAGACATTCACAGGCATTAACCTTTTACATGCTGCAGCTGTGCAATACACATAACTAGAGACAAGACAATTTGCACAGAGCATCCACACTGAAGACATGACATGTATGACTATTATGGAGGGGTCAGATATATAAACTTCGGGCCACTAGAAATATATTTTTTATGTGCCAGACTGTGGGATTCCTCAGGCAGATATGAACCTGCATCATCACAGAAGCTGGACTCAGATGAGCATGTAGTAAGGCACAGATCACACATGGCATTACTCTGATTTACAGAATATAGGAGGAAAAAGCAGGAACACATGCACAAAATTAGCACCCACCAAAACGTGAGGATTAAAATGCCATACCTTTATTAAGCATAATGCAAAAAATAGAAAAAAAAATACATAAAACAAAAAAACAAGTTTAAACCATCTAAAATGTGACTGAAAAGGGGACAGACAGAACCTCCAAATATAAAGTTCAGTGTTCAAAGATGCCAAATAAAATATATAATGATGGGAAAATAATACATATTAAAAGCATGGAGCCAATCTCAAAAAGATGCTAGCAAAAGAATTGATCCCAGAGAAAAGAATACAAATACGAACAGTGAAATAATCATCCCTGTACATGACTCATGCAAAGATCAGGCTCCATGCACTACCATGTGGATGTGTTGAGACAGATTTTTACATGATACCAGGGATGGGTATTTCACTGCTCATATTCTAGTGATTGATGCTCAGCTCATACCCCTCCTTATCATTCAATTTGTCATCTAGAATCATAGAGTTGGAAGGGACCTCCAGAGTCATCGGGTCCAACCCCCCGCTCAGTGCAGGATCACTAAATCATCCCAGACTGATGTTTGTTCAGCCTCTGAAGACTTCCATTGAAGGAGAACTAACCACTTCTTATGGCAACCCGTTCCACTTATTGATCTCCCTCACTGTCTAATATCTAATCTCTGTCACTTTCAGTTTCATCCCATTGCTTCTAGTCTTTCCTTGTGAAATAGGACTGATCCCTCTGCACTGTGACAGCCCTTTAAATATTTGTAGACAACTACGGTCAACCTCCTGTTTTGCAAGCTATCCTTTGTATGTTCCTCACCAGCCTTGTATCTCTTCTCTGAACTTGCTCCAATTTGTCAATGTCTTTTTTAAATTGGGGTGCCCAGAACTAGACACAGCATTCCTGATGAGGTCTGACCAAGAAAGAGTAAAGGTGGAAAATTACACACCCCAGAATTGTGTTTGCCTTTTTTGGCTGCCGCATCACACAGTTGACACATGTTCAGTCTGTGATCTATTAATATTCCCAAGTCTTTTTCACATTTGCTGCTGTTTAGCCCAGTTCCTACAATTGTATGTTCTATGCAGGTTATTTCATTTTTCTTGCCCAGATATAGGACTTTGCATTTCTCCCTTTAAATATCTGTAAATTGCTGCCCACTATTCAAGCTTGTCTTACACTAACAGAATTGCTGGTTTCAGAACGTTTTTCTGTGGGACCAGTTATTTTTATAACATCATTTTGGGATTGACTCTGTGCTTTTGTTATTTATTCTTTTCACATCCATTATATATTTTATTTTGTAGTTGTGTGTTGCGGGGGGGGGGGGGGGGGGGATTATCGGTGATACAGGGTCAGAACATGAGATGGACACCAAATATACAAAATAAGATTTATTTATTACAACCAACAGCGAGAAGAGAATATGCTTAAGAAGGGTTAATGGACAATTGGTAAGTGTTATGTATCTTAACGTTTCGTGAGGAAGCATATCACTAGCTATTAACCACAATACTGAGTGTTCACGGTAAGGAATTTACAGATAGTGTGAACAATTACAATGAACTATTTTGTGCAATGGGCAAATTGAGTTTATGTAGAAAGTATTAATCCAGGACAGTGGACACAGTCTGTATGTAAGGAAGGAATCACTTCACAACAGGTAAATGTTGAACACACAAGTTGTAACAATGTTCTGACTCGTGTTCGATAACATAACGGTATCCTCACAACATGCTCAAAGTAAAGGATATGCTAATGTCAAGCTATATACGTTGGAGTATCGCTCTTGCTATTCCTCTCTAGCAGGCCTGCCCACTTTTGGACTCTGTATACTCATGTGCACACATGTGGTTTTTACTAAAGTCCATCTTCACTACGTCTCCGGGCGTCCCCTATACTATGTTGGTAGTGGCCGATCTCCCAGAGGCTACCAATCTGATAAGCCGTGGGATGATGTCTCATCCTGATGTGTCGCATTGTGGCGCTGCTCTGCATCACAGTCCTAGCAGCAGTGACCTTACTATAGTCTCTCTGTCTCTGCAGCACATCTTCCTGCAGCCTTTCATCTCTAGTTTTCCTTGAGCGTGCTATGGTGAACGCTATTTTTATTGTAGGTGATTAATTGTGATTTGTTTTCTCTTTTTGCTTAGTTCGGACGTCAGTGCCCTTGTGCACAATTTGTACTTGTGAGTGGTGAGGTGTGGAGTAATACACGGAGTCAGATAACTTGTTGTAAACACGATATTATTAAATAAAGCAGGGAGATGAGGCAATCTTCTTCAACACACTCAGTGAATAAGAAATGATACACAAGTTGCAATAATGAAGACCCCTGTGTCTAACACATTTATATACTGGGAGCTTACTCTGGATTTCTTTTCTCTACCTCTCTTCGTATTTACATCTCTTTTATTGTTCCTCTATTCACTGTCAGAGCTGACTCTCCTCTGTTACTCACGGTTTCTCTGATTTTTCTCTTTTTTCTCCCTGTTCCTCTGCTTTCTCTCTTTCTCTTGCTCCTATTTGTTCTTCTCTCTGTGTCACTGCTGCTCTCTCTCTTGTCTGGTACTTCTCCTTCTGGCTATTTTCTCCGTGGCACTACTCTGCCTCCTGCGACCGTTAGTCACTTGACCAGTTTGTCTGCAGCCAATGCCAACCTATCTGGTTGCTAGGCTACCTGCCTCATCTGAGTCTCTAAGTATTTTTTCTAACTTGTGCAGCTGAATGAAACAAATAACTGGTTGCTAGGTTACTTGCATCAGCTATGCAAAATGACTCAGACTAAATGCCCACGGGCCGGCTATTGTATTACTGGTCTCCATAGCTAAATAGCTCTATGTAGTGCCTTTTTTCAGGCCAATACAGCATTTGGTCAGACAGCGGGGTGCAGCACACCAAGTGTCTCAGCGGCCTGCAAACTAGGCAGCTGGCCCAAGTTCACATGTGCCCTCATCACTGCACTCCTCCGCAGAGCCTGTAATAACCCTCCTCATGCTGTTTCCTCTTCCAGCGACACATGACCTGTCCTGCCAATCAGTTAATTAATCATGCAAAACCTCATTTTTCCTGTCATTTCTCATACTGACCAGTAAGCGACACAAAAAGATCATAATTATATCAGCCATGTATTTGTTAGATTGCTTCGTTACTGCACGAGCCAATATCCTACAGAATTAGGGCTCATGTTCACAGTCGGGACAGATTCCGCATGTGAGAGCCCGCAGCAGAAACTGACCCTGCCACAGCCGAGAAACCCCGCTGATCCGTTCGGGTTTTCTTTCTTCTCTACTGCGAATGTGTGCGGAAGTGCCAGCCAGCACACATGTGCAGAAGAGTTTTTTTTCTTTCAAACTCCTGCTTTCCTGCAGAATCTGCGGTGGTCTGCAGTGTCTATTGCAGACGGGCCTTAGATCAGACGGCTTCCATTGACTTCAATGGAAGCTGTCCATGTGGGAACTACATTGAAGTGGAGCATGCTGCGATTTGATTTCTGCACCCAAAAGGTCCGCAAATCAAATCCGCATGCTTTAATTCAGTTGCGGACGCCCATGTTTCCCTGTGGGCGGCTTGTACTACGGATCATCCACATAGCTGACCCACGCGGATTCCACAATTCAAATTCTTAATTAGGCAGGAATAACCACAGAACGTGTCAGGATCAGAGGATATGGACCTGCTGTGCCACACTGTATGCGATGCTGTTGTATGGACCTGCCACTGAAACTGCCTAGAGAGGGAACACAGACACTTCTGTAATGGTTACTGATGATGGTATAATACGGTGTTTCCCCAAAATAAGACCCTGTCCTATATTGATTTTTGCCCCCAAAGAGGTGCTAGGCCTTATTTTCAGGGGATGTCTTATTATAATTACCTAGCAGACTTGGTCCAGGTCCCTCCCACTGCTCTACGGAGCTCCGACGTGCTTATTGCAGTCCTCGGCCACCCCACAGAAGTTATGGGATATGATTTTAGGTAAAAAGGGGAGTGTCTGTAAGATGATAGGGGAGACTTGTTGTACCTACATCCCAGACAACATGTGACTCGCGGGTAAAGACGCAGTTGCCATTAAGAAGCTGACTGCACTGACTAGAAGAGCTAACCTTTGGGACCAGTACTTGCCATGGATGAGCGGTGGCAAAGGATCCTGGCTCAGATGGGCGTCGCTGTTGTATGTGCACTGATTATCTTTTCCGTTCTAGTCTGCTGTGTTATCCCCTGTGTCAGAGAGACCTGTGAAACTGATGCTGGAAAAGCCGCTCCCACAATGAGTTTGCTGGATGCATCCCCAGAAGGAGTGGACAAGTCCTACACCCCTTCGAGGACCCTAAATCGAACCTTCAACGCGCTCCCGTTATAGGCTCACCCACAGAGAACTGTGGAAATTTGACGGGAAGGGTTAGAGGATAGACATTTTAAGGGGGAATTGTGATAGACATGATAATTAGTCAGCGTAAAATGTCTATTGATTTGTAATGAACTGGAAGTATTACGCAGCTGTAGTGATTTAACTCTATAGAGGCTAATGGATGCATAATCTCATTATGGTGTAGTAGACATCATGATTAATATAAAATGTCTATTGATTTATATAAACCCAAATGTATTTTGTTGTTGTAATGACTTTTAACTCTGGAGTTTGATCGACACACAATCTAACCATAGTATTTAGTAGACAATGGGATGGTGAAGGATGTCTGATCTAATGTTGACTAAGTACATAGAAATTGCACAAGAAACCTCTAAGAGTTAAGGGCTATAGTGTTATGTGTATATCCTGTGGTCAATACTGTGTGTTTATCTAGGCCCCCTTCCACTCGTCAAACACAAGCTAGTTGACAAATCATTTGTCAACTACACAGAATTCCTTAAGGCTGTCTGCATGCTAAAGAATACAAAGTCCATACCTTGGCGGACGTGAGGACGGGAGGGTAGGGAGGCGGGAGACTCTGTATAATCTAGCGAATAAGAATATATATATGTTGGTGATGTAATCTGTTAAACGCCCATAAAGGGCAGGTGTTATCCTTTTTCAATAAAAAGGCCTGTCTGGACGTCTCTGCCAGAAGAGCCATTTTTAACATGAGATTCATACCTTGTGTTTGACTTGGTCAGTGTGCGCATACTGCTTCCACACAATTAGGAAAGCTGCAGAATACCCTGAAGCCTGCTGGAGAAAACCCTATTCCAGCTCAGTGTCGTCCCTTGGTGAGCGGTGGATCTGTGAGGTCACAGCCTGGAACGTATAGAGACCGGCAGATAGCACGCGGAACTCAGGGGCCCAAAAACTACAGAACACGGTAAGATTGCTTTATCTACCTGTGTAAAAACTGATTTCTAACTGCTAAATCTGCCTGTATCTGATCCAGACTAGACCTTCACTGAAAGACAGGTAATAACTCTAGTTCTGTCCACCCGAAAAACCACCATGTTATCTGTCTAGGGGTATTCTGTATGCTGTATGCTGTTGTGTCTGAGACGGTTAAAGACTGTGTACCTAAGACCAAGAGACAAATTCTGTGAGGATTAACCTTTTGTGTGTAGAGGGGCGGACTCGAGTGTATAGCAGGACATAGTCTGTGTTCCTATACGCTTTGAGGGTGCACGCCCGAGGGCCACGCTCCCCTAGGTAATAGGGCACGGTTGCTCTAATACGCTTGGAGAGCGGGCAGGTAAATTTGGAAAACGCGTATTCATTTTTGTATGATTGAGCTCGGTATATGCTCTTGTACAAAGGGAGGAATACGTGGGAATTTTAGCCGTGCGTTGTGACGGCTGACGGCTCCGGATACTGTTGAGGTCTTTGGTCACTGAATATAATCGTCAGTCTCTGTATAGTTAAATGTCCTGTCCAAATTGTGTTCAGGGAGTGTTGTTGGGGATTACAAGTGGAGGGTGGGCTGTTGCTAAGGTAGGTGAGCCATATACCTTGAGCCGTTGTGGGTATTCTCCAGTAATCCCGTCTGTACCGTTTGTTCGGTGTTATAGAATTAATGTGCATTGTGATCTGAGTGGGAAAGAGGGGTTATATTGGAAGGATTTGAAGAAAGCAGATTTTACAAGAGGAACATTACTGTGTCCAGAAACTTCGGATAGGATAGACTTGGTAGGTAGGATAGAGTTGAGCAGATTGAGAAGGTTAGGCATAGACGCAGGTTGTTTAGAAAATGGGGAACAAAGTGAGCAAGGACAAAGGCCATAGAGCTTGTGATTTGGTTGCTGAAAGGGAGGGAGCAGAGTTTGCTGAACAATGGGAGAGGATCAGAAAAGTTGCAGGATGGGAGAAGATTAGGGGTGGTAGATTACAGCCAGAACAATGGAGGAAAGTTTTGAAGGACAAAAAGGGGGCTCTGGCAGATAGGGGGGTGCTGCAGTCTGCTGAGGCATGGTATAGAGTAGCAAAAGGGATACACGAGCAGAGTTGGGTGGAGGAGGAGGTGAAGGAGGGGGGGGATGTGTATTACTTGTATCATGAACAGTGTAATGCCTTTGTGTCCACTATACCCCCTCCCTATGATGGCGGCCATTCCTGCTGGACTTGCCTTGTTTGTAATGTTCAAAATCCCACATGGCGTGAGGTCTGCAGTAATTGTGGGGCGCCCCGCCCCTACCGTGATGTTACTTCTTCCTTTGTGTCCACTTCTAGTGTCGGTAACATCACTTCCGGTCCCTCCCCATCAGGGACAGGACCTGGCCCCGCCCCTTCCTCTGGCGGCCATCTTGCCTCACCTGGCCCCACCCCTTCCCCCGGCGGCCATCTTGCCTCACCTGGCCCCACCCCTTCCTCCGGCGGCCATCTTGCCTCACCTGGCCCCGCCCCTTCCTCCGGCGGCCATCTTGCCTTACCTGGCCCCGCCCCTTCTTCTGGCAGCCATCTTGCCTTACCTGGCCCCGCCCCTTCTTCTGGCAGCCATCTTGCCTCACCTGGCCCCGCCCCTTCCTCTGGCAGCCATCTTGCCTCACCTGGCCCCGCCCCTTCCTCCGGCGGCCATCTTGCCTCACCTGGCCCTGCCCCTTCTTCCGGCGGCCATCTTGCTACACCCGGGAATCCTAATTCTCTGACATCCCTGTATCCAGTGCTGCATGCAGATGGCTCTTTTCATGTGCCATCCAACACTGTGCCTCTATCCCTAGAAGGCACTGTAGAACAAGCTAACCAGTTCAATTCTGGCAGCCTTCCCCTCATGATGTTAGGGGAAGATGGTTCCCCGAGCGTTGCCCCTGGCTACGGACTCCATCCATGGGCAGATCCATCCCCCGCTAGTGCCAATGTAGCCCGTAGCCTCCTGGGGGAGTTCCAAGGAGTACAGAGAGATATCCGAAGTGCGCAGGACCGCCTTGAATACTTCATTAACGCAAGTGGAGACCAGCGGGCCCGGATGCCAGGGCCCGCACGTTTAGCCCACAGCCAACAGCCTCCCAAGTCCGCAGGAGTCCGGCTTCCAGCCGATGCTCCTGTGTTGTATGTTTCTTTTACTCCCACTCAGGCGTCTACCCTTAACACCAGTCTCCCTGACCCGGAGAGACAGCCGATGCCTTTTTACCGGAGACTGGTGCAGATTCAGAAGAATTTTAGTGCTACCTGGAAGGACCTCCAAGCCCTTACTGAAGTTAAAGCAGGAGACACCTACTGGCCAGTGATTGAAAAGCACCTGGACCCACTGAAGGTGGAGAGCGACGTTACATATGAATCCGGTATCCAGTTCTGTGAACAGATCAAGGTGTGGGCCCAGGATCGTCTTGCAGATCAAGCGACCACCATCCAAGACGTCACCCAGGAAAAGGGGGAATCTGTGGAGAAGTACCACACTCGCCTGATACAGTTGTTTAATGACCTAGGCTTCTCCACGCAAACCAAAGCGCATGCCCAAATGCTTTCATCTGCCTTTGTGACAGGACTTCGTGAACCCATACGGAAAGGCCTCATCACATCTCGTCCGGAATACAAGACATTGTCCATGGATACGCTGTTACTGGTAGCAAAGGGGCTAGAAGGAAAAGGACACACACTTGCAATGCTGGCAGAGGACCCATCCCTGCAGAGATTTCGGGTGCCACAGCCTGGACAACCAGATCTGCGTACATGCTACAATTGTGGTCGCCCTGGACACCTCCGCCGTGACTGCCGCGCTCCAAGAAGGCGACGTTCCGGCCAAAGTACCAAAGAGCAACTTCCTCCCCCACCTCCTCCAGCCACTGACCTTCTACAATAGGACAGTGGCAAGCCTGCGTCCATTATGGCCATGTCTCAGCGGGATACCAACATTGATCTGCCGGGTCCACAAGCCCAGGTTACCCTCTCCGTTGCAGGCCGTCCCACTACCTTCCTCCTGGACACAGGTGCAGCCAGAAGTGTGATTAAGGAAGCGGATTTCCCTTTCAAGACCCTGCTGGACAATGTCGAAATCTTGACCATGGGCATAGAAGGACGTCCTACCTCTCACCGCCTTTCAAAACCCCTACGGATTGGCTCTCTCCCTAATGTGTTAGCACGGTTTGTGATCCACAAGACATCTCCGCTAAACCTGCTGGGAGCAGACCTGCTATCCAAGCTACAAGCCACCATCACTTATACCGAGGATGGAGGAATAAAGGTATCATCGCCTTTGTCAGAAGAAGATACGATGATTCTGGCATCAGAACCTTTACTCCTTGCAGTCAGCACGGAAAACCCTAATACAGTGCCGGCCAATGTCCTCCAGCGAATTCCAGATAAACTGTGGTCCAAAGGCCCGGAAGACATCGGTAAACTCCGAGTGCCACCCGTGGTAGTTAAACTGAAACCTGGAGCCAGCCTACCACGTCGGCCGCAGTATCCACTCAAGATTGCCGTCTCACAGGCTATCGCAGGGCAAGTGAAGGCACTCTTGGAAAATGGGGCACTCATACCCTGTGAATCTCCCTGCAACACCCCGTTGTTTCCAGTAAAGAAGAAGACACCCAAGGGGATGCCAGTGAAATACCGTATGGTGCAGGACCTCCGAGCAGTGAACGAGGCCACCATTTTGGACACACCCCTTGTGCCTAATCCACATACCCTGTTGGCGGGGGTACCGCCCACCGCCACATACTTCACAGTCGTGGATCTTGCAAATGCCTTCTTCAGCATCCCGTTGGACCCGTCCTGCCAATTTCTCTTCGCCTTCACCCATGATGGCCGGCAATATACATGGACCGTGATGCCTCAGGGGGCCCAGAATTCTCCAAGTCAGTTCGCGAAAGCCATTGCGTCTATCCTCGCACCATGGCAATCTGAACACACTACGGTGGTTCTCCTACAATATGTTGATGACCTCTTGCTGTGCGCTGATGACCTCCCCACAGCTGAGGCGGCGTCGGAAAGCCTGCTTTACTTCCTGGCCGACCAAGGTTGCAAAGCATCTCTATCCAAGCTCCAGTGGTGCTCCACTTCGGTGGTTTTCCTTGGTCACTGCATCACGCAGGGGGCCAGGCACCTCACCCACGAACGGATACTGGCAGTCCAGAGGATACAAGTGCCAAACTCTACGCGGGCGTTACAGGCTTTCCTTGGCCTAATCTCCTACTGCAGATCATGGATCCCAGAAGCCTCTCTACTGATGCAACCTCTGTACGATGCTTTAAAGACGGATCCATTTCTTCTAGGACCAGAGGCGCTTGAAAGTTTCTATCTTTTGAAGACAGCCATCTCCACAGCCCCTGCATTGGGCCTGCCGGACTATAACAAGGACTTCCACCTTTTTGTCAGCGAACGGCAGGGACATGCGACGGGTGTCCTTGCCCAATCTCACGGCCCCAGAATGAGGCCAGTTGGCTACTACTCTGCACAGCTAGACACAGTAGCCCGAGGAGGGCCCTCCTGCCTAAGGGCCGTTTTTGCTGCTCAGGTCCTGTTGGACAAAACCTCGGACCTTGTTTTGGGACACGCTTTGATCGTTCAAGCTCCTCATGACATTACGGCCATCCTCAATCAAACGCAACCAAAACATCTTTCGGCAGCAAGACACCTCAGACTGCAATGTTCGCTCCTCCTTCCGGATAATGTGACTCTACGCCGATGCCATATACTCAACCCCTCCACTCTCCTCCCACTTCCTGAGGGGGGTGTAGAGTCAGAAGAGGAAAAAGAAACAAATGATCCAGGGGTGCCCGAACATGATTGCTTTGAGCTTATGAAACAACAAACCTCACACCTACCTACTGTCCTAGATACCCCACTGCAGAATCCTGAACTTACAATTTTTATTGACGGTTCCAGGTATGCGGACAGCAAGGGAAGGTTTCACACGGGGTATGCAATCACTACGGAAGACACCATCCTCCAAGCTCAGAGACTGCCTTCAACGATGTCTGCACAAGAAGCAGAACTGCAAGCCCTGATTTCAGCCTGTAAATTGGCCAAAGGGAAGACTGCAAATATCTACACGGACTCCAGGTATGCTCTTGGAGTGGCACACGACTTTGGACTAATATGGAAAACCAGGGGATTCCTGACGACAGCTGGTACTCCAGTGAAACATCATGAGGCTATCGGAGAACTGATGGATGCGCTACTTCTACCTACCCAAGTGGCTGTGCTGAAAGTCAAGGCTCACGGAAAGTTAAATTCACCAGAAGCTAGAGGGAACTATCTAGCCGACAAGGCAGCTAAAGAAGCAGCAGCAGGTCCAGACGAAGGAAGTGAGACTCGAGTGGAGGATCAGCCAATGGAAATGGTCGCTCAGACGGGACCAGAAGTGTCTACCACCCCAGATGTAAGAAGTCTTTCAGAAGCACAGGCGAGAGTTACGCCAGAAGAGCTGAAAATCTGGGAAGATAAGGGGGCTACCAAAGACAGAAGAGGGCTGTATCAAATCTCAAGGAAACCCTGTCTTCCAAGATCTCTGTACCCGGCAGTGGTACAATGGGCTCATGGACCCACGCATTTATCCAAAATGCTGATGAACGCCCTCATTCAGAAGTACTACGTGGCCCCTGGAATCTCGGTTCTGACTGACCGATACTGTAAGTCGTGCGTTACTTGTGCGGAATGTAACCCAGGACGTATGGAGAGGGTTCCTGCAAAACACCTTGCCAGACCCATGTATCCCTTTCAACGTATCCAGATTGACCACATCCAAATGCCAAAGAGCGGGCGATACGAATACGCCCTAGTAGTAGTAGATGTCTTCTCCGGCTGGCCAGAAGCATACGCAGTGAGCAATATGACTGCAAAGACTACTGCTAAGAAACTACTCTCAGAACTCGTCTGCAGGTTCGGAATCCCAGAGGTCATCGAAAGTGACCAAGGTCCAGCGTTCACTGCCAACGTCACCAAAGAAATTTGGCAGGCCCTTGGTAGCAGTCTGCTGTTCCATACACCTTACCACCCCCAGAGTAGTGGAAAGGTAGAGAGACTTAATGGCACACTAAAGAGCAAAATGCTCAAAATGACGCAGGAAACAGGGCTACCCTGGACAGACTGTCTCCCAATAGCCCTGTTCAGTGTGAGATATACACCCAGGGGGGATCACGCACTATCCCCCTATGAAATCCTGTTTGGGTCAGCCCCAAGGTTAGGTTGTTACTACCCCCAACAGTTACAACTGCAATCTGATGTGTTGACTAAGTATGTGACTTCCCTTGCCAAAGAACTAACCAGGGTCCATGCACAGGTGTTCTCTTCCATTCCAGATCCAGAGGCGGACACCGGGACCCATACCTTGAAGCCTGGGGATTGGGTGTATGTCAAGAAGTTCCTCAGGAAGCACTCCCTCGAGCCTCGATTTGATGGTCCCTACCAGGTGCTTCTGACTACTGCCACAGCTGTGAAATTAGCCGGAAGACCCACCTGGATCCACGCTTCCCACTGTAAGAAAGTTCCAGATCTGGGAGACCAGGTCTAGTCATGCTGTGGACATTGTTTTGTTTGGGACTCGTCAGAGTGGGAGGTGGGTCTCGAGCAGTAATCACGAGAGAGGAGGGTGGCAACTGGAATCCTTGGTCGGAGGAATATGAGGGTACTGTTACCTTTTGGTATAACTCATCCAACACTCAGGTGGCCACATATTCCTTCGACTATTGTACTGTGGTCCCGTGTCTAAAAACAAAATCCCACCATGGGCCGGATTTAGCCCGATCCAGTTGGCTATATGACTTGTACACCCTGGGAATTCAATATATTTGTGTTACTGATAACGTCTGGGGAGAAGACTGTCGCTATTGGGGATCAGTGGGATGGAACACAGGAACAGACTGGTCCTATAAACCGCGAAGTGCCGTAAATAAAAAAGATAAGAGCGGGAAATCCCTAATTAGTCGTATGACCCTCCTTAAAAATAATAAGGATAGTGGGAACTGGAAGGCTGAACTCATCATGTTGCTTGGCTTTAATATGGTTCTTACACTAACCATAGAAAATCCAAGCCCGGGAGACGAGGGGACTTATTGTTTGGGGACATACCGGTACGGGAGGACAGATCCCTTAGGGAAGTTTAAAATAAGGGATATGGTAGATGCTCCCGAATGGAGGCCTTCACCTAGCCCCGTGCCTATATTTAACCCCCTGCGCCCCCAAATAAAGACCTTGACGAACATGATGGCCATAGCCGACCCTACCTTTGAAGACGTCATGACAGTAGAGACTGGCTACTCTGACCAGAATCTCTGGTTAGAGTGGATGAGGTACAATGCCAACAAGAGCAACAAGTCTAACTGTTACGTGTGCGGTAGTGCCCGACCGCACTTGGGGACGGTCCCACTGAATCTCCCTGTAGATGTTGAAAAGTGTTTCCTTAGTCTCTTCACGAACGTTTCCACCAATCACACTGTTTGTGAGAAGTGGAAAAAGGAATACCCCATAATCACCCAAGTGCCTCGCCCCGGGGAGAGTATTACAATCTACCCCGGAAACTACACCTGCTATGCAAACCGACAAGGGGGGAGATTTTTGGGGAACTTCACCAACGGGTATTGCTCCTCCTACAGTACACTGGGAGGGGAATGGACGCAGAATCAGGTACAGTCCTTAGGAGACGTTTACTGGCTTTGTGGAGACATGAGGTTGAGGACCCGTCTGGAAGGTAATTGGACAGGGGAGTGTGCCTTAGCAAAAGCCCTTATGCCCCTCCACATCCTGTCAGATAACGTTGAGGATAATGAGGTTACCCCCAATAGTTATCATAGAGTGAGACGAGAGGCTCCTGGCGGTAGTTTCGATTTACACGTGTACATTGACGCCATAGGACAGCCAAGGGGGGTACCTGACGAGTATAAAGCTAGAGACCAAGTTAAAGCTGGATTCGAGTCCATTTTCCCAATCATTACGGTAAATAAAAACGTTGACTGGATTAATTATATTTATTATAATCAGCAGCGATTTATAAATTACACCAGAGATGCCTTACAGGGACTAGCTGACCAATTAGGACCTGCCTCGACTATGACTTTTCAAAATAGAATGGCTTTAGACATGATTTTAGCTGAGAAGGGGGGTGTCTGTAAGATGATAGGGGAGACTTGTTGTACCTACATCCCAGACAATACAGGACCCACGGGTAAAGTCACAGTTGCCATTAAAAAGTTGACCGCACTATCGGAAGAATTAAAAAGAAACTCAGGGATAACTGACCCTTGGGACCAGTACTTTTCATGGATGAGCGGGTGGCAGAGAATTCTGGTGCAGATAGGCATTGCTGTTCTATGTGTACTGATTATCTTTTCTATTCTAGCCTGCTGTGTTGTCCCCTGTGTCAAAAAGACCTGTGAAACTGCTGTTGAAAAAGCCGCTCCCACAATGAGTTTACTGGATGCATCCCCAGATGGAGTGGACAAGTCCTACACCCCCTTGAAGACTCTAAATCCAACCTACAACGCGCTCCAGTTATAGGGTCAGACCACCCTCCTTGGAATTACGAGTCGGTGACTACGGGGGACCCAGGCTAGCTGTGGTCCAGTCGCAAGGGCTGTGAAGAACCCGTGGTTGGCTTGGAGAGCTTACCTTGGTATGCTCGATGGGCCTGCCTAGATTTGGGACCCCAAGGAGGGTCACCCGCAGATGACTGTGGAATTACTAGGGAAAGTTAGAGAATAGACATTTCAAGGGGGGATTGTAGTAGACATCATGATTAATATAAAATGTCTATTGATTTATATAAACCCAAATGTATTTTGTTGTTGTAATGACTTTTAACTCTGGAGTTTGATCGACACACAATCTAACCATAGTATTTAGTAGACAATGGGATGGTGAAGGATGTCTGATCTAATGTTGACTAAGTACATAGAAATTGCACAAGAAACCTCTAAGAGTTAAGGGCTATAGTGTTATGTGTATATCCTGTGGTCAATACTGTGTGTTTATCTAGGCCCCCTTCCACTCGTCAAACACAAGCTAGTTGACAAATCATTTGTCAACTACACAGAATTCCTTAAGGCTGTCTGCATGCTAAAGAATACAAAGTCCATACCTTGGCGGACGTGAGGACGGGAGGGTAGGGAGGCGGGAGACTCTGTATAATCTAGCGAATAAGAATATATATATGTTGGTGATGTAATCTGTTAAACGCCCATAAAGGGCAGGTGTTATCCTTTTTCAATAAAAAGGCCTGTCTGGACGTCTCTGCCAGAAGAGCCATTTTTAACATGAGATTCATACCTTGTGTTTGACTTGGTCAGTGTGCGCATACTGCTTCCACACAATTAGGAAAGCTGCAGAATACCCTGAAGCCTGCTGGAGAAAACCCTATTCCAGCTCAATGGTAGTTGCTGGACAATGGCATGGTGAAAGATGTGTGGTATAATGTTAGCCTAATACATAGGTTCCACAAGCAGCCTCTAAGAGTTAAAAGTCATAGTATTACATGTATACCTGTATGCAATATTGGGTGTCTTCCCAACCCTTTCCCATCCCCCACACTGAAACTTCTCCAACAAAGGAATTTCTTCAGCTCGACCGCATGTTGATAAGACAAAGGCTGCTATATACACTGGACTTGAGAGAGGTGTGGGAAGGGGGAGGCGGGGAATTCTATATAACCCAGCGAATAAGAATATATATATGTTACTGATGTAATCTGTTGCACGCCCATAAAGGGCAGGTATCATGTGTTTCAATAGAATTAGGGCTCTGAAGATCATAACGCAGAGCTGGTTAGGATTCAAGGCTGATGACTTGTGTCTGACTGCTTCATTATGTGTGCACACTATACAATTAGGAAGCTACAGAATACCCTGAAGCCTGCTGGAGAAAAATATTATCCAGTTCAATGGTATGTGCCAGAAGGAACATGCTACTGATTGCTTCTGCACATGCAGTACTGTTGATTGCTGAACATAAGTGGAGCTGATTAAGAACATGAACAACATGAAAAATCATTGATTAGTGCTCATACCTGGCAGAAAATCTGCCAATGTAAAATGCCCCTAAGGCTTTCTACAGACACGTGAACGCAATATCAGGCTGCAAACCTTTATATACCATTACAGGAGGAAAGAAGGCAGATGGAGGACATGATGGAAACGTTTTTTTTAAACAATAGATTTTTATTGTAATTGTGAATTTTAACAAATGCTCAACAATATGTAAACCTTGACAGAGAGAAGGGAGAGTGAGGACATGATAGAAATCTTTATATATTGTGGGAGTGCATTACACAGAATGCAGACAGGCATTCTGCTACCTGAGGTAAGAGAAATCAGCTATGGTTGTGGCAGGAAATGAGATAAAAGGATCAGTTCCCGCCACACTCAGGGGAAAGAAAGCTGGCTGCTAGCCAGAAGAAACAGGAGATCAGAGCAGCCATGTCAGGGACTTGGAGCCTGAGGTCTGGTGCCGACCAGTGTGGAACCCATCATTCAGTCTAAAAGAAAAGGATGCCCTCTAGATGTCTGAGGTGGGGGTTAGTGACAGGGGCTCACCTACAGATGAGTGCTTAAACAGAATCATGGTCTCGTTATGGGAGAACTGTCCTAACAGAGCAAACTAAAAAGGTGAAAGAAACCTTGGAAGAGGCTAAAGAGGCTGTGGAAAGTAAGTGTACTGAGCTGACCCAACAAGTGAAGGTGTTATTGGAAGAGAAGCGCGAGTCTGAAGGTAAGAGAAATGCATTAGAGATGCAGATCCTAGAGCTACAAGTAAAGATCACTTTAGGTGACAGAGTCCAGGCAGAGCTGTCTGAGAAGATTAATAGACTGCATGTAGAGTTGAAAGCTCAGATTGAAGAGTCTCAGAGACTGTTAAAAGAAGAGACGCCTTAGTGCACATCCGAAGAAAATAGAAGCTGAGAGAAATGTGTTCCTCAAGCAGTTGGAGGAAGATGCAGAAACCTGACAAAGCAGATTTCAACACTTCAGGCTCAGGTGTCAGATCTGGAAAAGAAAATCTAGAAGACTATTGCATGCTTAGATTCTGTGGAAGAGCACAAAAGAGAAATTCAAAGAGAGTTAGAAGCTACAAATCGATGGTTTGAAGATAAATCAGCTGCTTATGATAAATTTGAGAAGTTTAACACAAGTCTTCAGCAGGAATTAGAAGATGTTACTGTGGAGCTTGGTCACCAACATCAGATTGTGTCCAAACTGGAGAAGAAGAAGCTGTGTGAACAGGGGCTTACTGAAGAAAAAAAATCAGGTCTGTGAGATATGCCAGCGAACGTGAGCGAGCTAAAGAAAGGCCTCATAGGAAAGGAGATAAAATGCTCAGTTCCTACCACACTACAGGGACTCTGGGCCTGAGGTCCAGTGCAGACCTGTCAGTCAGAACCAGCACAAGAGCCCAGGAGCACACATGCCAGACAGTGACAGTGGCATGTGTCCCTGATAACGTGACGCCCCATGTCTCTGTTAGGGGACAGCAACACAAGGGCCGGTACTGTTTGACAGAATATAAAGGCAGTTTGGGACCTGTTGCCTGGTCTGAAAGAGGAAGATGTCCTCTAGATGCCCCAGGTGGGGGTTACTGACAGGGGCCCTGTGGCTTGTGTACCCTGAACATTGCATATGGACTGTGTTATATGCTGTATGCATTTTGCAGTGATGCTGAGTAAATGCTGGCTGGTGCCAAATTTAAAAGAGTTCCAGCCTCCTGCAGCACGTTTAGGCACATGTGGTGCCTTTTTCCTGAAGTTAAGGTTGGGGATCTGCAGACGAGTATACCCCCTTACCATAATATGCCATAGGAGTAGAGAAGGGAGAGGGGTGACATGATGTAAACTTTTATATATGTTATAGGGGTAGAGAAGGAAGAGGGGGACATGATGAAAACCTTTATATATGTTACAGGAGGAAAGAAAGTAAGATGAGGACATGATGGAAGCCTATATAAAGGGTATTAAGGGAGTAAAGAAGAGGGACATATTGGCAACAGTTATATGTATTACAGGAGGAGAGAAGGCAGAGGAGGACATGATGGAATTGTTTATGTATATTACAGGTGAAGAGAAGGGAGAGGGTAACATGATGGAAACCTTTATATATGTTACAGGAGGGGAGAGGGGAGAGGAGGACATGATGAAAACCTTTATATATGCTACAGGAGGAGAGAAGGGAGAGGGGGGACATGATGGAAACCTTTATATATGTTATAGGAGGAAAGAAGGGAAAGGAGACATGCTGGAAACCTCTATATATGTTATAGGAGGAAATAATGGAGAGGGGGCATATCATAGAAACCTCTATTTATATTACAGGAAGAGAGCAGTGAGAGGAGGCCATGATTTAAACTGTGTGTGTGTGTATATATATATATATATATATATATATATATATATATATATATATATAAAAGGTGAAAGCCCTCATTGGCTGATTGACTGACTCACTCACACACTGACTGACTCGCCATTAATTCTCTAACTTCTCGTTGTCGTATAAATATGAAATTTGGCAAGACCATTCTTTAGGTCCTAAATAGGAAAAGTAAAGATCTCACAACTCAATTATTTGATGCTAATTGCAAAAGTAAGTGCACCCCTATCTAATGTAACTTACCGTTGTCGTACACGCATGAAATTTGGCACAAGCATTTTTTCGGTTCTAAATAAGATAAAGAAGGTCCTAAATAGGAAAAGCAAAGGGGTCACAACTCGATTATTTAATGCTAATTGCAAAAGTTAGTGCACCCCTAAGTAATGTAACTTCCCTGTGTCCTACAAGCATGAAATTTGGCATGAGCATTCCTTAGGTCTTAAGTGAGGAGAGTGGGAGGGGTGGCACATTCTGCAGAGGGACATCGGTACATGCAGCCTGAGGAGAATCTAATGCTCCTCTATGTGTATGCATACGATAATTCCTTGGTTACTCTAAATTAACCACAACTTCATCAAATTTTCCATGCGAACAACATGTAAACACCTGTATCAAATTAACTTGTCGAAGCTGGGTATATCAGCTAGTATATATATATATATATAAAATATATTACAGGAGAAGAGATAGGAGAGCGAAAACATGATGGGAACCTTTACATATATTATAAGAGGAGAAAAGTGAGAGATGGGACATGATGGAAACCTTTATTTATGTTACAGGAGGAGAGAAGGGAGAGGGGGACATGATGGATACCTTTATATATGTTACAGGAGGAGAGAAGAGGGAGGGGGCATGATGGAAATCTTTATATATGGTACAAGAGAAGAGAAGGGAGAGGAGGGACATGATGGAAACCTTTTTATATGTTGGAGGAGAGAAGGGAGAGGAGGACATGATGGAAATCTTTATATATGTTACAGGAGGAGAGACAGGAGGAGGGGACCTGAAAGAAACATTTATATATGGTACAGGAGAAGAGAAGGGAGAGGGGACATGGTGTAAACCTTTATATATTGTACAAGAAGAGAGAATGGAGAGGAGGGACATGATGGAAACTTCTGTATATCTTATAGTAGGAGAGAAGGGAGACGGGGACATGATGAAAACCATTATATATGTTACAGGAGGAAAGACGGGAGAGGGGGACATGATGGAAACCTTTATATATCTTACTGGAGAGAAGGGAGAGGGGACATGAAGGAAACCTTTATATATGTTACAGGAGGAAAGAAGGGAGAGGAGGACATGATGGAAACCTTTATATATGTTATTGAAGGAGAGAAGTGAGAGGGGGAGATATGACGGAAACCTTTATATATGTTGGCATCCCTGTATTATAGGGAAAAACTGTATTATTGCACTGATAGACTGTCTACCTGTATTCTGCTTGAGCAGAAAACAACAAAAATACACCATATCCACATCAGAACAGCTCAGTGAATTAATACTGTACCAAAACAGCTCATAACAAATTCAGCACAAACTAGCTGTTACGATCGTGTGGGCAACCTAAGCACGGGAGCCCACACGATCGCACCTAAAATGGGATAGAGAATGGATAGGATGGAAGCATACAGGTAGCACCAGGGTCACATGGGATTCACACAGGTTTCAGGCAACTGACCCTGGCTACCGGGAGAATGGCATGGCCCTACCTAAGCGGGGAACATTGCCCCAATAAGGACAGCTCAGCGGTCTTCGGAACTCGGCCCTAGCTGATCCTAGGAACCACGCCACAGAACAGGAGACATACACATGCTACAGGACAAAGACAGAACCACAGGATGCACAGAGCCAGAACACAGAGCATACAGCAACCAAAATGAAACTACTAGTAACAGATAAGCTGAATATAAATACCAGGTATTAGTTGACATGTTGTACAAGATGTTGAAAGCTAGCAGGCCACTTCACGGCTCCTGGTTATATCGCTAGTCCCTACACTAACCTGGAGTCCAACAGAACCGGACAGAGTTCACACAGAAAGCTGCAACAGGACAGGACACAGATAGCAGGTCACACAGCAAACTGACAAGAAACTGACAGAATTTAAACGTACAAACTGACATGAACCAGCAAGACAGAAATCACTCAGCAAAGCTTGCAACAGGACAGAACAGAGCACTGGACACACAGCCAGCTGCATCAGGAACAGGACAGAACATGACTGATAACAAGTTACAGAACACAGAACTAACATGAGTACTCACCCTAGTGAACCCAGCCAGAGACTGACCAGGAGCTGGGTTTATATGTGAGCACAGACCCAGGAGATTGGCTAGCAGGAAGTACCACACCCAGCCAGCTCAATTAACCTTCAACCACCTGTGAGGTGTGCTGCTAGGAGTACATAATACCACAGATCCCAGCAGCACACATAACAGTACCTCCCCTTTAAAAAAGGGGCCTCCGGACCCTTTAAGCATAACATCAAAAATTATGCAACTCCTCCAAAAGACACAGACACAGTACAGGACTTATCCCTATGGCCTAGTACTGCCAAACATGTCACCCGGATTGGTGTAGCACAGGACTTATACATACGGGCCTAATGCAAAACACACAAATAACTGTGAAGGAGGGGGCAAACGTAACACAGACCATGCACATAGCTGGAGGGGTAGACATGGCAAGCCACCCTGCTGACATAGCGTGCACAGGACTTATCCATACGGGCCTAGTGCAAACGCCAGCCAGTCAGCAGGAGGAGGGGAAAAGCTCAGGTACATACAATACAAGGGTCTACAGCAAATTATGTCTGCTGGGCGCACCACGCCGCAGGACGGATACCAGGACAGGAATACAGACTGCATAACGCAGGACAGGTAACAGACAGAGCTGGAACTCAGACAAAACAAGGAAACAGACCAGACAGACCCTAACATCCGCCTACCAACGGACAAAGGGGACAGAATACGGATCAGGACGTCCGCCCACCAACGGACGGGTAGAAACACAGGAACAGGAATCAGGCATCCACAACCAATGGACGGGTGGCTCAGACAGACAGGAAACAGACTGTCCGAAACAGATACAAACAAAACAGAGCATACATGCATACCAAGACAGACAGGGCCCTACATCCGCCTACCAACGGACTAGGGGACAGAATACGAATCAAGACGTCCGCCCACCAACAGACGGGTAGCTATACAGGAAACAGAATCAGGCGTCCACAATCAATGGACGGGTGGCTCAGACAGACAGGGCCCTACATTGGCCTACCAACGGACTAGGGGTCAGGATACAGATCAGGTGTCCGCCCACGGACGGGTAGACATACAGAAACAGGACTCAGGCGTCCACAACCAATGGACGGGTGGATCAGGCAGACAGGAAACAGACTGTCCAAAAAAGATACAAACAAAACGGAGCATACATGCATACCAAGAACATAGCCAACATACTCAGAACAGAACAAGAACATAGTGCATATCATACAAAATAGAAACATATAACATAGGAACAGATAACATAATAGACAACATATAACATAATGCCAATCATCTGATGAGGTGGACCTAAGTGGTATTAGTGCAATATGTCAACACCAGAACTATGGTCTGCCTGAGCTAAAGGTAATGCCCAGGTCACGCTCCAAAACTTCTCATTGGCTGCTGGTAACACACCTGCAAGCTCTGGCGGCATTTTTGGGAGCAAGAAGAATGGATGGCTGCACCAGAAAGAAGAGAGGAGGCACCTTCAGGCAGTAACTAACGCTTAGGTCTCTTTACGGCCAGGGTTAGGGAGTTTCACTAAGTTTCTCCCTGCGGTGGGGTCCCATTGATACCGGCACTGCGGCCACAGAGCAGACTTTAGTACACATCACCAACACCACCAACCAGCCGGCAGACACTGGAGAGGGTAAGGTTACGGACTTACAGTAAATTTTCCACACTGGGTGTCGTGGTCTTCTTACTAGCGCTTAGGACCCACCTCCAGGCTGATGGCTCGTGCTGCGGCCGCACACCTCAGTTCACTCCTGGACACATGTCTTAGCCAATCCAAAAATGGGGACGTGACCCGGACATTCCCTCTAACTCACGCCGGCCAACCCATGTTTCCACCCATACTTCCGGTGGAGACATATTGCACTAATACTGACCTAAGTGACTGATCACCTCCAGTCTACATCCAACAGCTTCCTACAAGCTGGTGGCCGGTACCCTGTACCACCACACATGTCACGTGTAGTGAAGGTCAGCTATTGCCTCAGATTGACTCAATATCAGACCCCCAATAAGGTGGCAACCTGGGCTCCATCTCTGTATTGTGATCTATGTGTGGATATTGATTCACTAGGTTTAAAGGTTTCTTATTTTGTGTCATCTGTACATATACTATTGAACACTGTAGTTGAGGCTTTCATCTGTGCTTCTGACATTTCAGTATCACGATTCATTCATGGTATAGAATGATTTGTCTGCAGTTCCGCGCTGCAGCCATGCTCATGAATCCAACACACGATATCCTTATTAAATGACAATGAGATGAAAATCCCTTTGACAAAGGATCAACCCAACTAGAGGTTTGTACAAAGAATAGACCCTATACTATGCAGAACACAAAGTCAACTGATCCACCTCTGCAGGCAGAAAGGGGCCTCATCTGCTTTTTGTGCACTTTTTAAGCCTATAGTTTGTGCAGGGTATATATTGGACAGCCGCTAGAAAATTATTAGCAAACCAGCTAAAATGGGGAAGGTAAGAAGTGCATTCAAGATAATATCTATCTGCCTATTATGTGCTATTTCTTGCATGAGTCGTTTATCATATGACAACCTATAGATGCCACTATATATACACCATACCGTATATAGCTAAAGGACTTCAGATATCAAATAGTCCTCAACAAATATCCCAATCCAATAGCAGTTTTCTACTAAAATGACATGTATGCAGGATTGCTCAGAATACTTTGGCTTTAACCCCTTAAGGACCAGGCTGTTTTGTACCTAAAGGACCAGACACTTTTAGGGATTTTACCCATGTGGTGGTTTTACTAGTCTATTTTTTTTTTTCTTCAGCTACCAAAATTATTTTTGCTGCGATATTTTTAATATCTTTATATACCTTTTTTTCTGTTTTTTAGTTTTATTGGTGATAAGGAGCTAAAAAATTTTTTTTACATTTATAGTTTTTTTTAATTAGTATATTTACAGAAAAAAAATATGGGAAGGGGTTCCTCATTTCATTTTGGACGTTTTGATATATAATATGTATAGTTTGGGATTTCAGGGCGCATACAGCGACAGTTTAGGTAATATTTTTATAACTTTTTTTTTATCATTTATGACCCCCATAAGACCTCTGGGAGTCATTCACATGGTCCTTTTTTATTTCACACTTCCCACTGTAGCTGGGGCATCCATAGGAGCCCCAGTTATAGGGGAAAACAACCCCTGTAGTGACATCAGTCACTACCAGAGCTGATCAGGGTCTGCTAGGACCCTGCAGCTCTGTTGTGCCAGGGGGCTCCGGGCGGTCACATGACCCCTGGGTCGCATAGTGGAAGTAATACTTCCACTTTTTAGTACATAGCGCTCATTAAACGCCATGTACTCGGGAAAGGCAGAAGCGGTTAAAACCCACTTCTCCCTTCCCTTTTGGGTGCTCTGCTGTGTCTGACAGCCGAGGACCCGACCTGCTCATGCTTGATTGCAGAAGCAAAGGTTTTAATCCTGCACTGTATTTCTACTATTGGTGTGGATCAAAGCCCAGGACCAAACGCTGTAAATTTACCATAGATTGGTCCTTCAGGGGTTTGGGTAGAAATGTATATTAAAATATGAACGTTGTTTTTAGACTTTGAAAAAGATGCAAAAACTGCAGATTTGAATTGTGGAAGCATTTTTTTGAGGTTTTCTCTACAAGTGGCAGAGTAGTTGCATACATTTATATACTATCATCCTGCTCGTGTTGTCAATGTAGGTCTGTATAAAAGCTTAAAAAGGGAAACCATCAGCAAGCTAGCTTGCAGCTGCTGATGAATTGGCTTTCTGTTTTTTCTGTACTCCAGTGCAGCAAGGTGTATAAGTCCTCGGGGTTCTTTTACATGTCCTCAGGGTTCTTTTACATGAAACAATCATTGTTAAGATTCTTGCTGGATCGTATGTAATTGAATAACAACCAGTCAACCAGAACAATCTCCACCCGCTCTGCGTCCATCACTGACGGACCTCATCATCTCACATGTTTAGTAATCTAGTAAAACAATGCCAGGGTACGAGAGGGATTATACGGGCTTTTTAACACGCCGTGTGATACCGTTCTAGGGTTCCGTCACAGCGGAGTACAGCACGATGATGGAACCCCCCGACGGAAAGGAATCATTCATGTGTCTTTAGTAATAAGGGCGCCGCTTTGGTGTCCATTAACTCCTTCCCGCTACAGGGTGTACATTTACGTCCTGCAGCGTTGAGGTATGTATGACGGGAGATCACGTGGCAATCTCGCATCGTACACCGCGGGCGCTGGCTGTTTATTACAGCCGACACCCAGCCGCAATAGCTCTGATGAGTGCGGGCTGATCAAGCTGTTAACCCTTTAAATGCCACTGTCAATTCTGACAATGGCATTTAAATCTATTGTTCAGGGGTCACGTGCGGCCCCCAGCTATGACATCACAGGGAGGCATATATCTATATTAAACCCCAGTTCGGCACTAACAACCAATCAGGTTGAATCAGGGTACCCAAACAACCAATGAGGTTGAATCACACAAGCCAAACAACCAATGAGATTGCTGGAATTTTGAATCAGAACCAATGACGTTGCTGGAATTGCTGTATACTGCCGAACTGGGGTTTAATATAGATATATGCCACAGGGAGCCATGCAGGTGTCCTGGCAGGCAAGGGTCGTCTGAAAGGCCCCAGGGCTGTCTTGGCAGAATGCCTATCAAGCTGTCTCCGTGGGGTGGCTTGATAGACTGCCTGCCCGATCACAGTATGTAACGGTGCTGTGGTATTACATCATACTGCAGGAGCGATCAAATCATCGCAAGTTGTTGTCCTTTGTGGAGACTTTAAAAAAAAGTAAAAACAAGATCAATAAAGTAATGAACATTTTTTTTAAATAATATAACCATAAAAAAAGGCTGATCTATCAAAGTAATGCATTATTAACCCCGCACGATGAACGTCGTCAGAAAAAAGAATAAGGAATACCAGAAATGCACTTTTCTGGTCACCCTGTCTTAAAAAAAAAATGCAATAAAAATGAGCAAAAAGTCGTATGTATTCCAGAAATGGTACCAATGTAAACTACAGGACGTCCTGTGAAAGATGAGGCTGCGCACAACTATGTCGATGGAAAAATAAAAAAGTTACCGAGCGCAGAAGATGGAGGCAGAAAATAATTTCAAAATATTATGTAAAATTCAAGTAGTACAACAAAAAAAAAAACTATATAAGTTTTGTATCATAGTAATCGTACCGACCCGTAGAATAAAGTTATCAGGTCATTTTTATTGTAATTTGTGTACCGTAGAAACAAGACTCACCGGAAAATGGCGGAATTTCTTTATTTTCATTTTTTTCATTTTACTCCTCTTAGAATTTTGTAAATGTTTTTCAGTACATTATATGGTACTTTAAATAGCACCATTGAAAAATACAACTCGTCCCGCAAAAAACAACAAGCCCTCCTACAACTATATCAATAGATTAATAAAGGAGTTATAATTTTTTAAAACGGGGGAGGAAAAAACGAAAATAGGGAAAAAAAGGGCCGCGTCCTTAACCCTTTCCAATCCAATGTCGGTCCTGCCCCGACATCATCATTTCCCTCCACAGCTCCGATATCGGGGCAGGCCCGACACTGCAGTGCAGTAGTGCATCAGCACCCGATCATCAGACATATCGGGTGCAGATGCACTCCTGCACTGGTCCTCATCGAGGACCCCCGAGGAGAAGGCAGAAAGGGTTTTTAACCCTTTCTGCCTTCTCCTTTACACATTACATAGCACTCAATTAGCGCTATGTAATGCATAGAGATTCCGGCCGGCGATCATGTGACAGCCGGTGTTACCTGACACCCAGCAGTCACATGAACGTCGAGCCGGAAGCCTGCACCGTGGGGGGACCTGCTTACCTGTCCAGCGTCTTCCGCATTCTCCCTTCTGCCTCCCGGCCCGGCGATCATGTGACCGCTAGGTGCCACCTGACCCCAGCGGTCACATGATCGCTGAGCCCGGAGGCAGAAGGGAGAATGCGGAAGACGCCGGACAGGTAAGCAGGTCCCTCCACGGTGCAGTGAGCACCTGCACCCTCCTGAACTCTGTCAGTTCAGGAGGGTGCAAGGAAAATGTATTTTTTCTCATCCATTCTCCCCAGCTCCAATTTATTTGGAGCTGGGGAGAATGGATGAGAAAAAAATAAATGGATTGGAAAGGGTTAAGGGGTTAAGCAAGGTTTCTGTTCATTTCCTTGATATTTGGAGTACAGCATACTATATGGAGTGAAGTTGACTCTGTTATTGCATATTGCAAATAAAATGGAAACCCTCGTAAAATAGACAGCAAATGCAAGCGAATGGCTTAGTTCCTTTCCGTCTCAGTGATGGTCTCAGCTGTGAGGGAACCCTAGACCGGTATCACATGGCGTGTTAAGCACTGAGTAATCCCTCCCTTACCCTACTTTACATGCAGCCTTGTACCAGATCACTAAAGATGTGTGATTACAATGTCCATCAGCACCATAATGGTACGAGTTTTCTAGATTCTGGTCCTTTTACACAGAACAACTGTTGGGCACTTCAGCACTGACCGCTGTCCCAGGGATGATCACTCCTATGTCTTCACAGAGGGGGGAGGATCCCTCAGTGAATGGGGCAGAGCGGGGTGAGGATTGCTCTGGCCACCCGCCGCCGTTCATAGAGGTTTACACGATGGGCAGTTGATTTTTATGCCTGCAGAAACTGAACGACGAACGAATTATCATTCCTAAATTTCTGGAATTTGTCTCGCTAGAAATCAATAACAAAATACAATGTCTGTTTAACCTGTGATACGCTCCTCTATATAGTAATGAATTGCGCTTCTTCTTCTTACCAGATCATCTTTTACGAAGACCGGAACTTCCAAGGCCGCTCCTATGAGTGCAGCGCTGATAGCTCCGACTTACTCTCCTTCTTCAATCGCTGCGGCTCAATCCGTGTTGAACATGGCAACTGGATGATCTATGAGTTTCCGAACTACAGAGGATGTCAGTTCTTCTTAAAGAGAGGCGAATATCCCGATTTCAACCAGTGTCTGGGCTTTGGAGATTCCATCAGATCATGCAGAATAATTCCCCAGGTACCGTGTTGTAATTCCACATAACACCCCCCAGGCACGACCACTCCTCACACAGCTCTCCAAAAGCAAATCCTTTACTTCACAGCATTTAGAAGTACATGGAGGAATGCCTAAATGACAATCCCCATACAGTATGTAATGTCACTGCCTCCAATGTACAATCCCTATATAGTATGAATTGTGAGCGGCTGTGTGTTATAGTATGGTCAAGGGCACCCCTACTATAAGGCAGCCTGGGACTGCCACCTCAGGCAGCAGTCTACAGGACGTCACAGAGGCGGCAGGTTGTCATCCGGCTGGTAATTATTTTTTACTGGCCATTAATCGCTAGTAAAAAAAGAACTCACTGCTGAGAGCCGCCAGGGCAGCAAACCAACAAGCATTTCACTCACCCAGCCTGCAACTCCAGTGCTGACCTTGTGACTAGTGTCGCTCTGTACACAGCACAGATGCCAGGGGAGGGGGCAGCAGTCTCAAACTCTGCAGCGGCTGCCATTGGACCAGGGCTGCAAGTTGGGTGATGGAAAAGCCTGTTGGGCTACTGCCAGGTCAGGGGCCAATGTGGGGGACACTATTACTACTGGGGCCTCTGTGGGAGACACTATTACTACTGGGGCCACTAACTGCATCAGTATAACTACTCGAGCCATTAAAGGAGTTAGTACTACTATTAGGGCTCTTTAAGGGTGCCACTTACTATTGGGCTCACTACTGGGAGCACTATCACTGTCACTTGAGACAAATCTTAATGGTTTAAATATGTGTTGGGTATCTTGGGTATTGGCACTTCCTTTGAGGAAAGGGGCATTCCACAGTTCGCCTCAGACAGCATTAAATCTCGGAGCACTCTTAAATATTGACATTTCTCCTTTCTTCTGCCCAGAAGTACTTTTAAAAATGTATACATAAAGCTGGAAAAATTGGTGAGGTGGTTTCCAAAGTGACTTAGATCCAATAAATGCCATTTTCCACAAGTCTTTCTATGGTGACTTTGGACCTTCTGGAATAAACCGTGATCCCTGCAGTGATGGTTTTGTATGTATTTCAGTGATTTTGACTATAACATGTTGCTAATGATAGAGGGGGCATCATGAAAAGTACGTAACCGCTCGCCACAATTTCTACACAAAATTAATGTTACTTTGGAAATCAGCTTGCTTTGAGTGCTTGCTTTGTTTCAGCTGTTTTGGTTTTGGCATTAAAGGGGCTGTTGGGTTACAATATAATACATATTTAAAATTACATATTTTGAAATTAGTGGCAAATGACGTAAAACATTAAAACAAAGGGTACTTACCATCCTCACTTCAGCGTTCCAGCGCTGCAGCCCGCGATTCTTCCAGTCTCTGTTGACAGCCGAATTCAGATGAGCGTTGCCAGCCAATCAGACCACAGCATCATTGTTCCAAACTCCTGGCATCATGGTGCCCATTATGTGAGTGCTGGGGCCAGAAGAACAGGCTGTCACATTGCAGCTTCTGATCTCTGCTAGCTGCATGTTTAGGCAAAGTCCGCCCCTCTCAAATCCCCTGACAATGATGCCTACAGCATCATCCATGTACTGCTCAGAGGTCTCGTGCCTGCACCGTGATGTCGAGTACCACTGCTTTTACAGTAAAGAACCTCCTTCTATATTGTGCAGAAACCTGCTTTCCTCTACATGCAGAGGGCGCCCCCTTGTTACCGTCACAGTCCTGGGTATAAATAGATGATGGGAGAGATATCTGTACTGACCCCTGATATATCTATACATAGTTATTAGAGCGCCCCCTTGTTACAGTCCTGGGTATAATAGATGATGGGAGAGATCTCTGTACGGACTCCTGATATATCTATACATAGTTATTAGAGCACCCCCTTGTTACAGTCCTGGGTATAATAGATGATGGGGGAGATCTCTGTACTGACCCCTGATATATCTATACATAGTTATTAGAGCGCCCCCTTGTTACAGTCCTGGGTATAATAGATGATGGGAGAGATCTCTGTACGGACTCCTGATATATCTATACATAGTTATTAGAGCGCCCCCTTGTTACAGTCCTAGGTACAAAAAGATGATGAGAGAGATCTTTGGGCTGACTCCTGATATATCTATACATAGTTATTAGAGCGCCCCCTTGTTACAGTCCTGGGTATAATAGATGATGGGAGAGATCTCTGTACTGATAACTGATATATTTATACATAGTAATTAGAGCGCACCCTTGTTAAAGTCCTGGGTATAAATAGATGATGGGAGAGATCTTAGTGCTGACCCCTGATATACTTATACATAGTCATTAGGTCGCCCTTCAATCATCTTTTTTCTAAACTAAATAATCCCAATTTTTTGATAACCTCTCTGGGTATTGTAGTCCGCCCATTATATTTATTACTTTAGTTTCCGCCTTTTTACCCGCTCAAGCTCTGATATTTCCTTCTTGAGTAACAGTGCCAAAAACTGTCTACAATATTCTATGTGTGGTCTGACTAGTGACTTGTAAAAAGGAAGAACAATGTTCTCATCATGTGACCATAGACCTCTTTTGATGGCCCCCATGATCCTATTTGCCTTGGTAGCAGCTACCTGACACTGGTTGCTCCAGTTAAGCTTACAGTTATGAAACCCCCAAGTCCTTCTCCATGTCAGTGTTCCCAGTGGTTTCCCATTTAGTGTGTAATGATGACATGTGTTTCCTCTGCCCATGTGCAGAACGTTACATTTATCAGTGTTACACCTCATCTGACACTTTTCTGCCCCAAATCATCCAGATCCATTTACAAATCTATATGTAACTGTATAATATCCTCTCTTGTATTAATTACTTTACATAGTTTAATATCATTTGGGCCAATTACTGCCCCCTGGTATAGATATTTGTAGAACTGTAAGCTTTAGCTACTGTATATGGGTATTATTGTATCTTGACGCCACTGGAAGTAGTGGTGGAGCCAAGATACAGTGTGTTTGACAGGGGGTTGACGGCCCCTGTTCGTGATTGGTTGGCCGCCTGTCTACACCTCCTCGGCCTCAGAGGATCTGTAGGCGCCGGCGGCCTCTCTGAATCGGTGAACCTGATGGCATCCGCTCCCTTGTAGCAGTCCTGAGGTGACTCTCCCTGACAGTTGCGTCGTGGACCCTCTGTTCCCAGTATCTGGTCCGCCGTGGTGGAAGGTGAAAGGCGGCAGTCAGCATTTCTCTGCACTGGCCGTGCAGAAAGGGCAGAGCCGACAGTCGTCACAGGTGAGTGCTGCTGTGCCACATCTGAGTGCTGGCCGTTGAGGAAGGCGACAGCCAATGGACTACAGTTGCGAGCGGTCTTGAATGGTGGTGACTGGGAAGGTGGTGGGGATCAGGTCCGGGGCCGAGGGCACAGCGTCATGAGCAGAGCTTGTTGCTGGCAGTGGCGCCGGGGGTGGAGCGAAGCCACAGTGTAATGAGCAGAGCGTGTTCCCAGCAGCGGCACCGAGGTGCATGCTCTCAGGCCATAGTGTTCATGCATTTTTTCCTGGGTTGTAGGGTTAGGGATTACATTTCCTGTTAGCCTTACATTCTTGGCTGTTATTGCTTCCATGTTACCGCTGTAATATGGAAGCATTAACAGCTAATAAAGTATGCCTCACTGGAACACCAATCCCTAACCCTAACCCTGCAGCCCAGGCAAAAAGCTATCCAGACGCTGCTGCTAGAACCTTATTGAATGTAGCCAATCGGGAGCTAGGGGTGGGAAAGGGGCATTCCTGCATCGAAGTCCTGTCAAACCCCTAGCTTCCAGTGCCGTCAAGATACAATACTCTGTATATGTATCTTCATGCTTACACAGTTTTGTGAGCTATGGGATTGTTTTGTTTCCTAATCTTTCTACAAAGCATGTGAGGAAAGTGTGAGAAACCCAATAAATACTACTTGAATCATATGATATAAGACTTATCTTTGACTTATTTATGTTATTAAGGTGATGATCTTTGGGGTGTAATGACGATTGTTTTCATATTACTCTAGCAAACATCATGCAAGATTAGAGTCTACGAGAGAGAAGACTTCAAAGGCCAAATGATGGAATTTACAGAAGATTGTCCTCAAGTCTTTGAGAAATTCCGCTACCATGACATCCACTCCTGCAATGTCCTTGAAGGTCATTGGTTATTTTATGATGAACCTAACTTCAGAGGGCCTCAGTATTACCTGAGACCAGGAGAATACAGGAGATACAGCGACTGGGGAGGAGCCAACAGTAGGGTCGGCTCTTTTAGAAGAGTCACAGACTTTCAGTAACTTGCCAAGAGAATGCATTGTTGTACATTCTGCTAATAAAATCTCATCTATTTAGAGCTGACTTTGTGCCTCAGAGATTCAATATGTCATCTAGATCAAGGCTGCACATTACCTGCAAAGGAAATCATCACAAAAAATTATTTTAGCTCATTTAAAAGAATTTAGTGTTACCTGTGACTTTTTTTTTCTTCAGTAATTTTATGCTCTTTTTGCCTTAGTAGAAGCAGCTCTTAACCTATTTGAACTGCTCACAGTGAATTTATGTCGATGCTGTCCAGACTCTGTGCAGCAGCAACGTAAATTTATGCTTTCAGGAGGCGATCACAGCCCCTCACAGTAGATAAAACACCTGAAACAGGCTATTACTATCTGATTCAGTTGCCGATGATGACATCAGTACCAAGAAATCACAGCGCTGGCCGGGAAAGTTTGCTTTAGGCCGCCTGCGCATGAATAGGTTGGATTCCAGGTGGGGGATCCTGCACCGGAAGCAGACCATGTGCCTGGCCAGCGACCCCGAATTCCGTTCATTTCTTGTCTTCTTCTGTACTGTGAATGGTCCAGCGGGCGAGCACGCGTAGTACAGATTTTTTTCCAAGTGCTTCTTTCCCACGCCTTCACTAGCCAATGACTAAAGTCCTGCAACCTTTCTGCAATGTCAATTGCGGAAGGGCCGCGGGTCGGATGGCTTCCATAGACTTCAATATAAGGGATCCATTCAAATTAAATTTGTAGTTCAAAAAGTATTTTATTGAATGCGCCTCATGACACTGTAATAATCAAGCATTAACATAATGTGCATTAATAATGCCACACATATCGTCATGAAGTGGAGTGAAATCCAGGCAGAATCTAGTCTGTGACAAATATATCAGAAGGCGCAGAACTTTGTTGTTTTTAAAGGAAACCAAAGACCCAATAAAGTGAAAAACCGCAGAGTAGGTGACAGAAGGGGAAGAACACATGATAAGTATAAAAGTCTAGAAAAAGGAGAGAAACAACCTAGGGGAGACTGGGAGGGAAGGAGGAGGAGGGAGTCTTACCCAGTGTGAATCTGCCACCAAATTACTGTCTCAAATCTTTTCTAATTGGTGTTTTAAGTCTGAGACCTTCTATTTGTTAGGTTTTGCCAAGGCAGAAATATATCTCAAGTAGTCGCGCAATTTGGAATGCTATGCAGTAATAAATTCTTTTCGCATGATAAACATTAGAGATGAGCGAGCACCCAAATGCTCGGGTTCGCGTTATTTGAGTCGAGCTTTTCGGAAAATTCAAGAGCCCTACTCGAGTAACGAACCCCATTGACTACAATGGGAGACTCAGGTATGTGGGACGCTGGGTATATTCTGTACATGGTGAAGTACTGACATCCACCGTATGATTAGTTCGTCTCCATCTTCCAGACAAGTCCTTGCACATCACCACAAGTGATTCTGCTACGTGTGCTGCTGGGATCTGTAGTTCTAAGCTTCCTAGCAGCACAGCCCTCACAGGGTTAATTGATTGAGCTGGTGGGGTGTGGTACTTCCTGCTAGCCAATCTCCTGGGTCTGTGCTCCCATATAAACCCAGCTCCTGGTCCGTCTCTGTCTGGTGTTCAGACAGCGAATCCTTGTCTGTTGAAGCTTGCTGTGTGATCTGTGTCCTGCTGGTTCATGTCCGCTTGTTCGTTTATATTCTGTCAATTTTGTGTCAGCTTGCTGTATGACCTGCTATCTGTGTCCTGTCCTGTTGCAGCATTCTGTATGAACTCTGTCCGGTTCTGCTGGACTCCTGGTTAGTGTAGGGACTAGCAGTATAACCAGGAGTTGTGAAGTGGCCTGCTAGCTTTCACGTTTTGTACAAAATGTCAACTAATACCTAGTATGTATATTCAGCTTATCATCTGTTACTAGTGGTTGCATTTTGTCTGCTGTATGCTGTGTATTCTAGCTCTGTGTGTCCTGTTGTTCAGTCCCTGTCATGTGGCATGTGAATGCGTCCTGTTCTGGTGCGTGGCTCCTAGGATCAGCTAGGGCCGAGATCCGAGGACCGCTGGGCTGCCCTTATTGGGGCAATGTCCCCGCTTAGGTAGGGCCAGGTCAACCTCCGGGTAGCACAGGGTTAGTTGCCTGAATTCTGTGAGAAACCGGCGTGCATCCAGTCCCACTTGGTCACGATCGTAACACATTCTTTATTGGTTGAACCCAATGTAAGAGAATGGAGCAAGTTTTTGAGGCAGCATAATTTTACCACCGACCGACTTCGCCAGATGCCATACGTCAAATTGATGAACAACATTAGAATATTTGCCCCTCGTTATTTTCCGTATACCCACATGTTGGTCGTGATTAGGTGGATGTCAACATCTTTTTCAAGTAAAATAAATCTACATTCCCTTCAAATCCTAGTTTCTCTAGATCTACGGAGCGATACGGAGGAGTAAGCTGCTCCACCGAAAAACAGCAGAGAAGATCCATCAATGAATAAGTGCAATATTTTGCACTAGAACCAGGGCTATCAGATTGACCATCGCCACTCAGGGTGACGGAGGTTTTTTCATTTCAGACAGTACCAATTCCTGCTCAGTCTTCCAGGCACGGTCGATAGTAGTATGTTGATTGTGAAATAGTCCGCAGGTTTAATAACTTTAAAAAATGCTCAACTTGTAAAAAACTGGACCCGCTCATTAGTACAGCAGCCGAAATGAGGACGTTGCCCAGTGAACGTGTGCCCTGCTTTGGTTGGCTCTCCCACAGTTTGCCGGTATGACCGTTTTCACATACACAATCGGCATACTGCCTTTATATTTCTTTTGAATGCCTCGCAGTTTGGCAGAACAGTGTAAAGTTGCTTGGCATGTAATGAATGAGATTAAAATTAGCAAGGCACAATCAAATATTAGATACTTCTCTTCCTTAACATGACTATGGCTTCCCAAGTGCAGATCCTCAAACATTTCATCACATTCTGACTCTGTCGCTCATGGAATCATCACTGTCATTTTCTAGGTTGGAGAAGCGAAATGTTTCATCACTTGGACCGGTAACGGTGGGGTAGGTTTAGGAAAAGATAGTTGTTTTCAGTACAGAGTTAGAATGGTTTGAACCAGAAGCATTGTCTTCTTCCTCTGCTATGGGAGACAATGGGAGCACATCCAAATTAATGGGTGATGAAGTACAACTTTTGGTCTCTTGTGCTGATGGTGGCTCATTTTCCTCTGTAATGCAGGGTGCTGAGGCATAATTATTATCTTCTTCTTCCATGACTCACGGAGTATTTTTAGGGGTGTTGAAGTTGTCATTGTAGTTGGTGAACTATGCAATTCAAAGTCCAGCTCAGGAATAGCTTGCCATGTCGGTGCAGCCTGTGGCACACTTCTGTCAATGTTCATTTCCAGAAGACTTGTTAACATCCCATCACCATGTTGTATTCCTGACCTCCTCTTTGGTGAATAGTTTGTGTCCATTTCCGAGTCTGAACTAGACTGGAAGAAGGAAGCCCCGAAGAAATGGTTTCTTCAGAATCTGGATCCTGATGAGGAGACTGTAACAGTCTCTGCAAGGTGCTGGAGCAATCTCTTTTCTTCCGTGATGATCTGCACCCTCTGACTACACAGCAAGGCATTCTATGCAAAATGAAGAAAGTAACGATGTAACATATTGTGAAAAAAGCATCACCTTAGTGCTGAGCGAGACGAGCGAATTTTAAACGCTTATATAGTTTCATTTTCAATCCGTATTTTTTAGAAACAAGGCTTTCCAATGAAAGAAGTCACATGTCCGTTTTTTGCATACGAATAAAATTTGCACGTGTAAAAAAAAAATGGGACGGCGTTTCGGAATTTGCACATTGCTTTCAATTGGCGCTACCGCTGCCTTAGTGAGATCAATGGGAGCGGAGAGCTATTTTGTCTCCCATATGCTGTCACAACCAGGGGTTTCACCTTGTTCTCAATGGGGCCGACAGCAGCGCCAGCCCATTGAAAACATACAGAGCAGATCGCGATGGGACTGCACTTTTGTGTGAAAATTTTCCTATCGTGTGACCGCACAACAATTGCGAATAAAAAATGAGTCTGCTGCTTCGGTCGCAGGATTTTTATACCTACGCTTTGTGGAGGGGTTTTCACATCTGTGGAAAAAAATAAAAATAAATCGCTCCTGTGACTGAGCCTTAATTCGCATGCTGATACTTTGGAGACAGAACAAAGACATATTGATACTTTGGAGACAGAAAAGGGCATATTGATACTTTGGAGACAGGACAAGGACATATTGATACTTGGCGTGCCATTATCCTGTCCCCCAAGTATCAATATGTCCTTGTCCTGTCTCCAGACACTTGGGGGACAGGATAATGGCACGCCGACGCTTGGGGGACAGGATAATGGCACACCGACGCTTGGAAGCAGGTAGGGTTGCCACCTTTGTCATGAAAAAATACCGCCCATGGTAAAAAGGGGGCGTGCCAGGGTGTGGCTTGGGGGACGTGGCCTGTCGCAGCATTTTTTTTCCTCCGTTATCTCCTGGATCCCGTCCAGCGGCTGTGCGCATGCGCTGGATATATCCATTATCCTATAACCATTCTGATCCCCACACATCACACACACAGCTCAGCTACATCCAACTTGACCCCCAGACATCACACACATAGCTCTACTACATCATTCTGACCCCCACACACATCCCACACAGCTCCACTTACTCCATTCAGACCCCACAGGCGTCCCAGACTCCCAGTCCACCACACTCCCATCCGACTCCCGAAGGACTCCCACAGGCAGCAAGCATCCCCCTCGCCCCCGTCGTCAGACTCTCTCCACACCATCACAACAACCACGAGTCCTGTCCACCATCCACGGTCCACACAACACCACCACCAGACTCACTCACCCCGTTCCGGAGTCCCGAATCCGAGTCCGCCACGCCCACGTGTGTGCGCACGCGCACACACACACACACACACACACACACACACACACACACACACAGCTTCGCGCGCCTCTGCTTCTAGCGCCGCTAGAAGTAGTAGGCTGGCTAAAACGCATGCGCGAGAGTTCGTGCATTCTCACAGACATTCAGCAGGGGCGCGTCATCAGCATAGACTGCTGAATGACGCTTTCCCAGCCCCCTGCATGATTCCTGAACACTATATGGGCCGGTATTTTGTCGCAGCCTGCCACAGTCCCGGGGCCTGACAAAAACACCGGCCTGTAATAGGGCCGGTAAAATAAAAATACCGGCAACGGCCTGGGCGGTAAAAATACCGGACAGGCCAGTGATTTACGGGTCAGGTGGCAACCCAAGGGACAGGATAATGGCACAGCGATGCTTTAGGGACAGAAAAATAGTACGCTGACACTTGGGGGACAGGATAACAGACACTTGGGGGACAGGATAATGGCACGCCGACGCTTGGGGGACAGGATAATGGCACGCCGACGCTTGGGGGACAGGATAAGGGCACGCCGACGCTTGGGGGACAGGTTAATGGCACACCGACGCTTGGGTGAAAGGGTAATGGCACGCTGACGCTTGGGGGACCGGATAATGGCACGCCGACGCTTGGGGGACCGGATAATGGCACGCCGACGCTTGGGGGACCGGATAATGGCACGCCGACGCTTGGGGGACAGGATAATGGCACGCCGACGCTTGGGGGACAGGATAATGGCACGCCGACGCTTAGGGGAACGGATAATGGCATGCCGACGCTTGGGGGACAGGATAATGGCACGCCGACGCTTGGGGGAAAGGATAATGGCACGACGACGCTTGGGGAAAAGAATAATAGAAGCTTGGGGGACAGGATAATGACACGCCGACACTTGGGGGACAGGATAATGGCACGCCGACACTTGGGGAACAGGATAATGGCACGCCGACGCTTGGGGGGACAGGATAATGGCACGCCGACGCTTGGGGGGACAGGATAATGGCACGCCGACGCTTGGGGGGACAGGATAATGGCACGCCGACACTTGGTGGACAGGATAATGGCACGCCGACGCTTGGGGGGACAGGATAATGGCACGCCGACGCTTGGGGGGACAGGATAATGCCACGCCGACACTTGGTGGACAGGATAATGGCACGCCGACACTTGGGGGACAGGATAATGGCACGCCGACACTTGGGGGGCAGGATAATAGAAGCTTGTGGGACAGGACAATGGCACGCCGACACTTGGGGGACAGGATAATGGCACGCCGACACTTGGGGGACAGCATAATGGCACGCCGACATTTGGGGGACAGGATAATGGAACGCCGACACTTGGGGGGACATGATAATGGCACGCCGACACTTGGGGGACAGCATAATGGCACGCCGACATTTGGGGGACAGGATAATGGCACGCCGACACTTGGGGGGACAGGATAATGGCACGCCGACACTTGGGGGGACAGGATAATGGCACGCCGACGCTTGGGGGAAAGGATAATGGCACGACGACGCTTGGGGAAAAGAATAATAGAAGCTTGGGGGACAGGATAATGACACGCCGACACTTGGGGAACAGGATAATGGCACGCCGACGCTTGGGGGGACAGGATAATGGCACGCCGACGCTTGGGGGGACAGGATAATGGCACGCCGACGCTTGGGGGGACAGGATAATGCCACGCCGACACTTGGTGGACAGGATAATGGCACGCCGACGCTTGGGGGGACAGGATAATGGCACGCCGACGCTTGGGGGGACAGGATAATGCCACGCCGACACTTGGGGGGCAGGATAATAGAAGCTTGTGGGACAGGACAATGGCACGCCGACACTTGGGGGACAGGATAATGGCACGCCGACACTTGGGGGACAGCATAATGGCACGCCGACATTTGGGGGACAGGATAATGGCACGCCGACACTTGGGGGGACATGATAATGGCATGCCGACACTTGGGGGACAGCATAATGGCACGCCGACATTTGGGGGACAGGATAATGGCACGCCGACACTTGGGGGGACAGGATAATGGCACGCCGACACTTGGGGGGACAGGATAATGGCACGCCGACACTTGGGGGGACAGGATAATGGCACGCCGACACTTGGGGGACAGGATAATGGCACGCTGACACTTGGGGGGACAGGATAATGGCACGCTGACACTTGGGGGGGACAGGATAATGGCACGCCAACACTTGGGGGGGACAGGATAATGTCACGCCGACACTTGGGGGGGACAGGATAATGGCACGCTGACACTTGGGGGGGACAGCATAATGGCACGCCGACACTTGGGGGACAGGATAATGGCACGCCGACACTTGGGGGACAGGATAATGGCACGCCGACACTTGGGGGACAGGATATTGGCACGCCGACACTTGGGGGACAGGATATTGGCACGCCGACACTTGGGGGACAGGATATTGGCACGCCGACACTTGGGGGACAGGATATTGGCACGCCGACACTTGGTGGACAGGATAATGGCACATAGACACATGGAGAAAAGAATAATAGACACTTGGGGGACAAGATAATGGCACGCTGACACTTGGGCGACAGAATAATGGCACACCAACACTTGGGGGACAGGATAATGGCATGCTGATACTTGAGGGACAGGATAATAGACACTTGGGGGACAGGATAATAGCACGCTGACACATGGGGGACAGGATAATAGCACGCTGATACTTGGGGGACAGGATAATGGCACGCTGACACTTGGGGGACAGGATAATAGACACTTGGGGGATAATAGCACGCTGACACTTGGGGGACAGGATAACAGACACTTGGGGGACAGAATAATGGGACGCAGACACTTGGGGGACAGGATAATGGCACGCCGACACTTGGGGGACAGGATATTGGCACGCCGACACTTGGTGGACAGGATATTGGCACGCTGACACTTGGTGGACAGGATAATGGCATATAGACACATGGAGAAAAGAATAAAAGACACTTGGGGGACAAGATAATAGCACGCTGACACTTGGGGGACAAGATAATGGCATGCCGAAACTTGGGCGACAGGATAATGGCACACCAACACTTAGGGGACAGGATAATGACACATAGACACTTGCAGGACATGATAATGGCACGCTGACACTTGGGGACAGGATAATAGACACTTGGGGGATAGGATAATAGCACGCTGACACTTGGGGGACAGGATAAGAGATACTTGGGGGACAGGACAATGGCACGCTGACACTTGGGGGACAGGATAATAGACACTTGGGGGACAGGATAATAGACACTTGGGGGACAGGATAATGGCACGCCGACACTTGGGGGGCAGGATATTGGCACACCGACACTTGGGGGACAGGATATTGGCACGCCGACACTTGGGGGACAGGATATTGGCACGCCGACACTTGGGGGACAGGATATTGGCACGTCGACACTTGGGGGACAGGATATTGGCACGCCGACACTTGGGGGACAGGATATTGGCACGCCGACACTTGGGGGACAGGACATTGGCACTCCGACACTTGGAGGACAGGATATTTGCACGCCGACACTTGGGGGACAGGAAATTGGCACTCCGACACTTGGAGGACAGGATATTGGCACGGCGACACTTGGGGGACAGGATATTGGCACGCCGACACTTTGTGGACAGGATAATGGCACGCCGACACTTGGTGGACAGGATATTGGCACGCCGACACTTGGTGGACAGGATATTGGCACGCTGACACTTGGTGGACAGGATAATGGCACATAGACACATGGAGAAAAGAATAATAGACACTTGGGGGACAAGATAATAGCACGCTGACACTTGGGGGACAAGATAATGGCATGCCGACACTTGGGCGACAGGATAATGGCACACCAACACTTAGGGGACAGGATAATGACACATAGACACTTGCAGGACATGATAATGGCACGCTGACACTTGGGGACAGGATAATAGACACTTGGGGGATAGGATAATAGCACGCTGACACTTGGGGGACAGGATAAGAGATACTTGGGGGACAGGACAATGGCACGCTGACACTTGGGGGACAGGATAATAGACACTTGGGGGACAGGATAATAGACACTTGGGGGACAGGATAATGGCACGCCGACACTTGGGGGGCAGGATATTGGCACACCGACACTTGGGGGACAGGATATTGGCACGCCGACACTTGGGGGACAGGATATTGGCACGCCGACACTTGGGGGACAGGATATTGGCACGTCGACACTTGGGGGACAGGATATTGGCACGCCGACACTTGGGGGACAGGATATTGGCACGCCGACACTTGGGGGACAGGACATTGGCACTCCGACACTTGGAGGACAGGATATTTGCACGCCGACACTTGGGGGACAGGAAATTGGCACTCCGACACTTGGAGGACAGGATATTGGCACGGCGACACTTGGGGGACAGGATATTGGCACGCCGACACTTTGTGGACAGGATAATGGCACGCCGACACTTGGTGGACAGGATAATGGCACGCCGACACTTGGTGGACAGGATATTGGCATTCTGACACTTGGTGGACAGGATATTGGCACGCCGACACTTGGTGGACAGGATATTGGCACGCCGACACTTGGTGGACAGGATATTGGCACGCTGACACTTGGTGGACAGGATAATGGCACATAGACACATGGAGAAAAGAATAATAGACACTTGGGGGACAAGATAATGGCATGCTGACACTTGGGCGACAGGATAATGGCACACCAACACTTGGGGGACAGGATAATGACACATAGACACTTGGGGGACATGATAATGGAACGCTGACACTTGGGGGATAGGATAATAGACACTTGGGGGACAGGATAATAGCACTTGGGGGACAGGATAATGGCACGCTGACACTTGGGGGACAGGATAATAGACACTTGGGGGACAGGATAATAGACACTTGGGGGACAGGATAATAGCACGCTGACACTTGGGGGACAGGATAAGAGACACTTGGAGGACAGGATAATGGCACGCTGACACCTGGGGGACAGGATAATAGACACTTGAGGGACAGGATAATAGATATTCGGGGGACAAGATAATGGCACGCCAACACATATACATACATACGTACATACATACACATGTACATAATATATGTAGGGACTGACATTACCTTTTAAAATTCCTATTTAAAAGGCCAAAAGATTTTTTTAACAAGGGATGGATGGATAGACAGCGATTACAAAAAACACTGCCACCGGTAGCAGGACAAACTTTAGTATTCTATTGGCTAATGGAAATGTATTCTGCCTGACAACAATGTCAGAGACACATTTCTATTGGCCACTGCGTTAACCTGCGAGTGTGCAAGCGTTAGAGCCCTGTCTGGCCCGTGCACTCGCGGAGCTCTCTCTCCCTCGCATGTTATGAAGCATCACATGCACTCGTGGCGAAGTCTCGCACATGCGCAAGATTTCAAGCTGTCGAGCATACGGCACTTGCAGACAAGACAATAAACGTAACGTCACTAGTAATATAGTGTACATTGACCTTCAGGAAGAAGAATGTACCGCAATGTACGCTACATAACCGGATTCAGCTAAATCAGGCAGCTACAGGTCACATGACACAAGGTACAAGAAGATCTAGGAGAAGCTTGGAGAGGAGAAGAAGAGGTAAGCAGGTTGACTGGGGAGCAATAGGCAAGTATATCATTTTTTGTTTTTAATGACAGAACCCCTTTAAGGAGCAGACACTTTTTAGGGATTTTACCCATGTAGTGGTTTAACTGCCCTACTTTTTTTCTTTAAGCTGCAAAGATTATTTTTGCTGTGGTTTTTTCCATGATAAATAGGGCTATTTTTTATATACTTTTTCCCTGATTTTTTTCCCATTTTATTGAGGATAAAAAGCTAAAAAAAAAAATTTTTCACATTTTTTTTCACATTTATAGTGTTTTTTTAATTAGTATATTTACACTAAAAGAAAGTATGGGAACGGGTTCCTCATTTTCTTTCCAACACTTTGATATAGAATAGGTATTGTTTGGGATTACAGGGTGCATATGGCGACGGTTTGCTTGGCGTCGGCTTTGGTTTTTTTTTCTTTATGTATATATTTTTATGTTATTCTATAATTTTGTTTTACTTAACTATGCAATTATTTTTTCATGATCCATGTCCCTGTGATGTCATATAAGACCTCTGGGGGACATTCACATGTGTTTTTTTATTTGACATTTTTCCACTATAGCTGTGGCATCCGTAGAAGCCACAGTTCAGTTACAGGGAAAACATTTCTGACAATAATCGCTGATCAGGGTCTGCAGGGACCCTGTAGCTCTGCTTCTGCTGTGCCAGGGGATCCCGGAGGTCACGTGACTGCCGGCCCGCGTAGGTAAAGTTATACTTCCACTTTCACTTGTTAGTACATAGTGTTCATTGAGCGCTGTGTAGTAGGCAAAGGAGAAGGCAGAAGGGGCTAAAAACCCCTACTGCCTTGTCCTTCGGGTTCTCAGCTGAGACTAACAGCTGACAACCTATCTTGCATCCCATTTCTTGCAGAGCCAGGGGCTTTAATCCACACTCCCACCATATTTTTACTATCCACTGGGATTAAAGCCCAGGACCAAGCTGTGTAAATTTACAGTACTTGGTCCTTATTGGGTTTAAGGCTGGCTTCACACAAGCGTGACGGGCTCCGCCGCGGAATATTCCACAGTGAAGCCCGTCATGGCGCCCCCCAGAGACCCCATGCTTACCAGCGGAAGATAACGTGAAGACGCTTCCCCACCCACCGCCGTCGCGTCATGTGACATGCCCACCGCGTCACATGACGCGGCCGGCCGTGTCACGTGACGCGGCGGCGGTAGGCGGGAAAGCGTTTTCACGCTATCTTCCGCTGTGTTACAGTGGGAGATAGTGTGAACGGACGGCTTCCATTGACTGCAATGGAAGCCGTCAGCGCGTACACTCACGGCAAATAGAGCATGCTGCGGGTGAGGACGGGAGATTTCACTGTGCGAAATTCCGCGGTGGAATTCCGCATCGTGAGCATTGAGCTATTAGGTTCAATAGAACCAAATAGCAGGGGGCAACGCAGCGGATTTTTGCCGCGAATTTACGCGGCGTAAATCCGTTCGTGGGAAGGAGGCCTAAGGGGGTCTCCAAACTCTTGGAATAAGCCCTTAGAAAAAATCTAAAATATATACCAATACTGAGCTTTATAATTTGTAGACTCCTTTAACCCCTTAGTGACCAAGCCTGTGTCAGGGAACCAGGGAAAGCAGAAGTCGGGGGTCCCTGCAACGTAGCCCTGTCCCTGCTTACATGTCCCCCTGGGCTAGGCCCCATGGCGGCAACTGGGTGATGGTACCTACTCTGAGCTAGGGAAATGACGCAGGACACCACAGTCTCTGGGCACGGAGAAAGAGAATACAGACAGACAAACAACCAGAGCGAAGTACCAAGGGAAACAACAAACCAGTCCAGGAGCAAGCCAGAGGTCTGAAGCACAGAAGTCACTCCAAGAAGCATAGTACAGGCAAGGGAAGAACGGAGTCAGGTCTGGGGAAAAGCCGAGGTCAATACCACTATCAGTGAGAATAACAGGGAAACGCTGGTGAGTGACAGGAAGCCTAATCAAACACTGGCTGTGTCTGAAAGAAACTGAGGGGTTTAAATGCTGTCAGAGCTCCCGCCCCAGAAGCTGATTAGGATGGAGAGTCAGACAGCAGCAGCAGTAATCACAGAGTGCTGGGAGAACCGCCCCCAGCACTAGCAGAACAAACTAAGACAGAGGAGGTGCAGTCGGCTGTCATAGCAACAGGAACGCAATGCCGGGCAGTGGCTGCTACGTCCCAAGCACCCCTGCAACGTATAGGAGCCGTGCGGCCAGGAGTAGCAACCAGTGCTGGGGTTGCCCTGCGCCGCACACCACCCGCAGGAGTAACAGTACTGGCACTGCGGGCACGGCAATCCCGAGAGCCACCAACCCTGACAGTACCCCCCTCCCTCTTACGGGGGAACTCCGGACCCCCACGACCCGGAGCCGGCTTGATAGGATAGGTCCTATGGAACCGGCGCACTAGACGCGGGGCATGGACATCCTTGGCCGCAACCCATGACCGCTCCTTGGGCCCAAACCCCTTCCAGTGCACTCAATACTGGTAAGTTTCCATTACCCGCCTAGAGTCCAGAATACGTTCTATCTCTAACTCCATCTCCCCTAGGACAAGGGTGGGAGAAGGTGGTTTGCGGGTGGGCAATACCGGTGGAATGAATGTCTTCAATAGCGACTTGTGGAAGATGTTATGCACTTTCCAGGAGTCAGGCAAGGCTAGTTCATATGCAACTGGGTTAATAATCTTGGTAATAGGGAACGGGCCAACAAACCGAGGGGCTAGCTTGAGAGATGGTACCTTTAGCTTTATATTCTTAGTGGACAGATGAATTAGTTGACCAATTACAAAAGGATCAGACACAGTGCGTTTCCCAGCGTCTTGTTTCCGCAACTTTTCCTGAGATTCCAAAAAGTTCTTAGGAACCTGGACCCAGACTGCATCCAGCCCTTCAGTAAAGGAATCTGCCGACGGATTATCAGATGGCGAGGAGGCAGATAACGTAAAGCGGGGATGGAACCCGTAGTTGCAGAAAAAAGGGGAAATCTGTGATGATGAACTCGTATGGTTGTTTATAGCGAACTTCGCCAAAGCTAAAAACTTCCCCCACTGTTCTTGACTGTCCAAGGCAAACAAACAAAGGTACTGAATAAGTTCCTGATTCATACGTTCCGTCTGTCCATTGGACTCAGGGTGAAAGGCAGAGGAAAAAGACAAATTAACATCAATGCGTTTACAAAAAGGCTGCCAGAAACGTGCCACGAACTGTACCCCCGATCAGTACCGCCCATATAGCGGTTCCAAGCGGTGCGGCACAATGATAAACTTTGATAACCCAGGTAAGCGTTTATCAGCAGACCTACAAAGATAACGGTGTGATTGAGTGGCCTCATTATTATACCGCTGGTCTTGGTTTACATTGCTGAAACAGATGCCAGGTATCCTGTAATATTGTGATAAAGTGTGACGTTGGGTATATAGAAGCCGGTCTCTGGAAACAAGGAAAGGTCTGACAGAAGCTGCAAAGCCGAAGAAGTCATGACGTCCCCGACCCTCAAACAAGAAGATGGAGAGCAGTAAAAGAAGAGCACCCCATGCCTGGGCCACATTGTGGATTATCTATTAACAGGGGTGAAAGGGCCAGGCTAAAAATAAAGCGGTCACAGACGAAGCCTTGGACTCCACCGCAGTGCCCACGTTTTAGATCAGAAGGAATCTCCAGAGGGGACAGATGCTAGGGGGAGAGGGTCGCCCATAACGGGGCAGTAGGGCAAGTATGGAGCGTAGGGTTTCTACAGTCACCCATTGGGATGTATGCTAATGCGCTGATATTGGAATCCAATTCATCAGATGGTAGCATATATCAGCTGGCCATGAAAACGGCAGCCGACATATGCTCGCGTGAATAAACCCTAAAAATAATCCGCCCCCCTTCATAGGGGCTTGGTTGTGATGGGTACATAGGGCGATAAAACCGAGTACCCTTCCTCCTCCCATGCTGGCTACGAACCAGACACTTTTTGGGGGGGTATTTTCAAATTTCAAGTTTCTATGACACCGGGAAGTGAGAGAATTAGATTCCGTACATATAATTTGGACGCTAATTCTTTTGCGCTAGAATTGAATAATTGAGTTGGGACCCATTAACGTTTCCTATTTTGGACATAATCTATGCTTGTGCCAAATTCCAGGTTTCTACGACATCGGGAAGTGAGAGAATTAGTAGCGAGTCAGTCAGTGAGTCAGTCAGGGCTTTCGTCTTTATATATATATATTTATATATATTGTTTTTTTACATGTATGCTATGCTTGAGAAAGGCGATTTATGCGCAGAAACGCGTTGCCCCAGTGTGGTGAGAGTTGGGTAAGTGGGTGTATGCCCCCTTCTGCCCCTGCACCACTATTGTTTGTACTTTTATTCCTTTTCCTTCTTATTGGCCCAGAGTAATGGGGCCCTCCATAAAAGTGTGCATGCATTTGTCTAACTATATTGTCAATGTTTTCTGTGTTGAAGGATTGATGTGTATTGCATAGCTGCAGCACTGAGAGAGTTAACTATCTGGCACGCAAGATATATGTCTGGAAATGTATCTTTTGTTTGTCAAGTGACCTTGTTATATACATGTGGATGCAAGGTGCATGAGTGGGGGGGGGAGTAGTTGGTTTCTGTTGCTTCATCTTGAAGTGCTTGGAGCTTTTGCAAGGGAGTAACACAGAGACCTTCAGCTCTGTGTGGTTTGGGATGGAAGAGGCTGAGAGGAATCCAAAGCTAACCCTGGGCCTGCTTTACCCAGGAGATGACAGTGTTACCCCTAAACACAGAGAGAGAAGGAGAGAGAGGATGAGGAGCTGCCATGCAGCGCACCCCTTTTCCAAATGTGAGTGATGAGCGGTAGAGATTTGGAGAGAATGAAGAGTGTTTCCGGGACCAGGAGCCACAGATAACAGGACTTTGGTTTCTCCTGTCCACCCGTAAATCCTCCCTGTCACACCACTTTGATTTTACTCTGTTTTTCCTGCTGACGCGTATTACTGAACTGTACCAAGTTATTGCCAGTAAACGAGCTTCACCGACCGTTCCTGCTTTGGCTCTTAAAGTTAAATCCCTGTGTGTGGACTCTTTATTGCTAACAACTGGATTCACTACAGAGGATGGAATGGTGGCGTCACGTGTGACAAAAAAGACTAAGGTAATCCACCACTTGTTTTCCCTATTTTCATAGCCTGCCCTCGGCCCCTTGGACGTGTCCCTGGTTACTCTCCGGGTGGGAGGCAGTAGAGCCACCGTGACAAGGCCCAAACTCTACCCTGCTGTCTCCTAGGTTGGGGCCCGCTCCTCGGATGCTGCAATTTCCCCTGTGGGATATTAAAGATCTATATAGAAGTCTGCGAGAACCAGAGAATTTTAACTGCTTGTGCAGTTTATTTTGTTTTGGATATTTCCCCTCTACCTTATCAGTGTTGGGGTTCCCCCTGCTGCCACCTGAATCTGTATACCACTGAGAACCAGGGACGACTTTATAGTACTAGGGGCTCACTTGGACTACAGGTGCTGAGCGGGTTAACCCCCTTCGTTATGTTGGGGGCCCCCGCTTAGCGCCAGGTAAGCTACTTATTTGCTACCTATTTAAAGGGGTTGTCCCGCGAAAGCAAGTGGGTCTATACACTTCTGTATGGCCATATTAATACACTTTGTAATGTACATTGTGCATTAATTATGAGCCATACAGAAGTTATAAGAAATTTTTCACTTACCTGTTCCGTTGCTAGCGTCCTCGTTTCCATGGAGCCGTCAAATTTTCAGCGTCTAATCGCCAGATTAGACGCGCTTGCGCAGTCCGGGTCTTCTTCTTTTCTTAATGGGGCCGCTCGTGCCGGAGAGCGACTCCTTGTAGCTCCGCCCCGTCACGTGCCGATTCCAGCCAATCAGGAGGCTGGAATCGGCAATGGACCGCACAGAAGCCCTGCAGTCCACCGAGGGAGAAGATCCCGGCGGCCATCTTCAGCAGGTAAGTAAGAAGTCACCGGAGCGCGGGGATTCAGGTAAGCGCTGTCCGGTGTTCTTGTTTAACCCCTGCATCGGGGTTGTCTCGCGCCGAACGGGGGGGCTGTTGAAAAAAAAACAAACCCGTTTCGGCGCGGGACAACCCCTTTAAGATCCATTTAGTGCTTTCCCCTCCATATTTTTATACACTTGGTGTGTAGAAAGTGGCGCTCTGTGAGGCTTCGTAATCTTACTGAGGTGCATCGGTCTCATACAGAAGGCGCTCAACAAGCTGCTCCTGGTACTGCAGGAAGGCGAGCGTTCCCGGGGCTTCTGGTAAATTACCCTTCACAGGTATAGACTAAAAGAAAATAAACTTTATTTGAAACTCTTTAAAAACACAAGGGCTGACTAACAATACAGACCAACATAAAAAGACACACCAAAAGAAAGAGGAGGGATGTAAGGTGCAACTTATAATCATAAAGGTGTGCACGGAATTCATCCAATGACAAAGGTCAGTATCAGGTAATACATGAGATATATATGATAATATAACCCACTTAGTGACTCGTCACAGTGATGTGCGAGGAGTCACCCTTCTCATGTATTTCAATAATGAATAGTGGCAGACGGTATGTCACATAGATCGTTAAAGTACAAGCTTCATATATATGATGACAGAGGTCAGTATTAAGTGCATATGATCTATAAATGCACTTATGGACGAGACACAATAGTATGTGAGAAATCCAATGATTAAGGCTCATATATTAGGGTACCGACTAGGGACTAATAATAAGTCACAGAAGTTGTTAGAGTTTCGGCTCAACGCGTTTCCCCAATCCCGTAGGAGAGGTTCATCAGGAGCCACAATAATAAAGCTGACCGTTTGACCAGAAGCCAAGGAGTAGGACTGACCATTTGGTCAGGGAACACAAAATGGAGCTGACCGTATTATGTCAGCAGAGATTCAACCCTCTTAATTATTAGAGTCACTGGTGTAAGAGTGGCAACTAAGTTAGAATACTCTCTGTTCACACTATTGAACGGTTCTCAAAAACTTTTTTAGCGATAATACTCTCTGATGTGGTCTACGTAGAAAACAAGACAGTGAGATGGACCAGCAAGATATAAGATGTAAGGCAAGCTGGGGTTCAAGTCTCCTCCCCGACACCTGTGGTGTGTCATAGGTAGTGATCCGAGCAAACAAGCCGTAGTCAGATAGCCTCAGTTGAGAACCATGATTATACTGCAAACCTCATAGTCCACTATAACTTGCATCGGGTTAACAAAAAAAGATCTCATGCAAGAGTCCCTATAGGAGTAGTGTAGTACAAAGGATAGTGTAAGAGTTAAATGCTCTTAATCACTAAGATAGAGTTAATATGTAGCCAATGAGCAATGGTGCCAGAGTGGCAGCAGAGTTACAAAACTCACAGTTCTCACTATAAATAGTTTTCAAAACTTTTATAGCAATAGGTCTCTTAGATAAGGTCTACGTAGAGAAAAATAAGATGAAAAAGCAAGCTAAAAGTAAGAGCCCAGATCTATTCACTGACAGCTGTAGTGTGTCAGAGGTAGTGCTATGAGCAAAAAGAGCCGTAGTCAAGGTAAATGGAGTTGAGAGCTATACTCGCACTGTGTACCCAACAGTCCTAAATAAGCAAGTCCTATAATAAGGACTAGGACTGTGATACAAAAGTCTCAATAGAAAATAGTGCAATGCAAAGATTAATGCAAGAGTAATTGCTATTAGTCCCTTTAGATAGGGTAAATGGGTTGCCAATCAATGAAATGAAACAAACAAAAATAACAAATGATAGAGACTGTGGCTCTGATGGTGAGCCACAGTTAAATGACTAGCATTGCAGTGTCAGTGCTGTATATACCCGATCAAGACCTCCCACAGGGGAGGAGTTTACCATGTCCACCAATTGGTGCTGTTGGAGGGAGGAGATCAATCCCCAAACTTAATCAGGGAGTATAATGATTATAGTTGTATCCAAGGATCCCCTGACCTTAATAAATCATATAGAGTCTTGTGTGGCGCAGAGTGTAAGCCCTCGCCTACAGCCTGAAGGTTGCAAGTTCGATCCCCGCATGCGTGAGGTAGCCGGCTCAAGATTGACCCAAATAAAGACCAGTGGGATTGAGGGTATGCATCCTATATATCCTTTTGAAGAAGCCGCTTATCAATATCGCCTCAACGTCCAAATGTTCTCAAAAGCTCAATCCCTTGAAACTTAAGGGAATTGGCATTACCGCCCAGACATGGTCAGCCAGAGGTGTTGACTCATGGTGATTTATATTTCCCACGTGTCCCAAGATCCTACGGCGGAATTCCTGAATAGTTTTCCCTATGTAGTTCCTGGGACAGGGGCAAGTGGCCATGTACACAATGTTCTTAGTTTTGCAGTTGATGAAATTACGGCATTTGTATATTTTGTTATTAAAAGCACACTGAAAGGAGTCACCCTTTAGGATGTATGGGCAAGCCATACAGTCATGGCATGGAAAAGTTCCATTTGGTCTATTGGAACCTAGCCAGGTTTTTTTCCTTTCGTCTTGATGTAGATGGCTTTTGACCAAATGGTCTTTCAGGTTGTGCCCGCGACGGTATGTAATCAATGGCATAGGCGTTATTTCCTAATTTGTGTAGAGGCTGTATCGTACGTACCTATAACCCTGGTGTAATGGTCGGTTGTACGTACATGTGGTGTAAGGAGAGAGGTGTGGTTTTGTTGTGAAGCAAAAGAGAAGGCACTTTGGACTACATCCTCAGGATAGTTTCTGTCTCTGAAGCGTTTCATAAGTTTGTGACTTTCTTCTATAAAGGAAGAGTCGTCAGAGCAGTTCCGTCGGATACGAAAAAATTGTCCCTTAGGGATCCCGTTTTTCAAAGGGACCAGGTGGTGACTTTGCCAACCAAGTAAGTTGTTTGTAGCGGTGGCTTTACGGTAGAGCGTTGAGGAGATCGTGCCATCCTCGTTTTTTTGAATTAGTAGGTCTAAGAATGGTAGACTGGTGGTACTGAACTCGCTCGTTACATGAAGGTTAAGGGAGCTTTGGTTCAATGAGTTCACAAAGTCCTGGAAGGAGGATGCTGTTCCCTTCCAGAAAACGAGGATATCATCAATATATCTGAGCCATAAAATGATATTATCCGACCACTCCGTGTTGTTATAAATGATCCTTTCCTCCCACCAGCCCAGGTACAGATTTGCGTAAGATGGGGCGCATAGCATCCCCATCGCTGTACCCCTGAGCTGGTGGAAGTACTTGGAATCAAATATGAAGTAGTTATGGCGCAGTGTGAACTCAAGGAACTCCGAAATGCACTGATTGTGATTTGCAAATTGAGAACCTCTTTGCTGCAGAAAGAATTTAACAGCTTTGAGGCCTCCTTCATGCGGAATAGAGCTTTAAAGCGCTTCGATGTCGAGTGATGCAAGGAAGGTATCTTTCTCAACCGTAATGCCATCGATTAGGCGGAGAACGTCCATTGTATCCCTTACGTATGAACGTAGGGATGTAACATACGGGCGTAGAATTCTATCAATGTACGTGCTTAAGTTTTGGGTAAGATTGTTGACCCCCGAGACTATAGGCCTACCCTTAAGCGGGTCAATTCCCTTGTGCACTTTTGGCAATGAATAGAAAGTCGCCACAGTTGGCTTAGTGGGATAGATGAACTGGAATTCTTTGTCACTAATGCAGCCTCGATCGCGTTCTTGCAATAGGAAATTCCTTAGTTTAGATAGAAAAACATTGGTTGGATCATTTGTCAGAAGGCCATAGGTTGAGGTGTCGCTGAGCAGTCGTTGGCACATATTGCTGTATTGGGATCTCTGCATTATAACAATATTTCCGCCCTTGTCGGCAGGTTTCACTATGATATCTGGATTGGTTTCCAGATTCTTAAGTGCTCTAACTTCACCTTTTGTCAGATTTGGGTGTATATATCTTGGAGTGCAAATGGAGTGGTAAATTACATATTACAGGTAGCGATCTGAATAATGCCATATGTGGAACCTGCTGGCAGAGGCCTGCAGCAGATCCCAGCTGTGAGCTTGGCCGTGGCGCTGCATATGGCCATGTAACGTACTGCGCATAACTGCGTACTCACGGAGGCGGTCATGCGCAGTACACCGTTTATTTGTTTATACTTCCCATGCCGTTTCTTAGCAAAGAAGCAAATACCCGCAGCCCATACACAATGTAGTTGCATATGGGCTGCGAGTATATCCCTGACCATAGAGTACTATGGGCTCTATGTCGCGGATATCCATGGTAAAATAGAACATGCTGCGTTCTGTTTTCTGCGAGTGGATTACGTAATTCCGACCCCCTAATGTAAGCGGAATTGTGTAATCAAATGCATTTGATTGATTCACGTATTACCTTGCACAGAAGCCGTAGTAAGGTCTGTGGATAAAGATCCCATTGCGGGACAAACCAGGGGCATATGTAATTTCATCTCCCTTCACGGACATGAGCCGTGAGGGGAGATGAAACTTTAACTTTTTTTACTTTACATGATTGCTAATGGATAACGGTGATCATGTGACCAGAAACTGCATAATGTGGCCCCCTGTGACATCTCCCTGCCCTCGGCTATGTTTGACAGCACAGGACCAAGCACAGTAAATTTACGTTGCTTGGTCCTGGTCTTTAAACCTAGCCAATAGTAAATAACGTGGGGGTTTAAAGCCTCTGCTTCTGCAATAAATCAGAAGCATGTCGGGTTGTCAGCTGTTAGTGACAACTGAGAACCCGTGAGAGAAGGCAGAAATTGTTTTTAACCCTTTCTGCCTTCTTTTTTCTCTAGTACATAGTGCTCAATGAGTGCTATGTATTAAAAATGGAAAGTGAAATGGGTTCTTCCACTACGCGAGCCGGCGATCACGTGACCGCCAAGTGTCGCCTGTCACAGTAGGACTGCAGGATCCCAGCAGACCCAGATGAGCTCTGCCAGTGACTAATGTCACTACAGTGGATGCTTTCCCTGCAACTGAGGCTCCTATACATGCCTCAGCTACAGTGGAAAAGTGTCAAATTAAAAAAATTTAAAAAAACACCACATGTGAATGACCCCTTTGGGTCTTATATGATGTCATGGGGGACATGGATATTAAGAAAATTTATTACATAAGTAAAACAAAATTACGGAATAAAATAAACATATATACATAAAAAAGAAATAACCCAAAGCTGACGCGAACCAAGACTGGCGCCGTGTGCGCCCTGTAATCCCAAACTATACATATTATATATCAAAATTTCCAAAATAATATGAGGAACCCGTTCCTATACGTTATTTTACTGTACATATACTAATTAAGAAAAAAAAACAAAACTATAAATGTAAAAAAAAAAAAACATTTTTAGCTTTTTCCCCCAATAAAACGAAAAAAAAAAGTCATTGAAAAAGATACTGAAGGAAAAAAAATAGGGCATTAAAACCACCACATTGGTAAAATCCCTAAAAAGTATCTGGTCCTTTAGGTACAAAACCTGGTCCTTAAAAGGGTTAAAATACAGACAATAAATGTGAAAGCTTCGTATGTAAGTAGAATAAGAGTTATGGTCCATTTACATGGGACGATTGTCGGGCAAACAATGCCCAACGCTTGTCCCTGTGTTTCCTTGCTCCCGCAGGGTGCTGGCAGAGCTGGCCCACTCACGAAGCGGCCAGCAGGAGGGAAGGGCAGTGCAGGTGATTTCTCTCCTCTCACTCCCCCTCCCCTCTCCATTGAGATAACACAGCGTCCGTTCACTACTGAACAGCCGCTGTTTAAATTGAATGATGAGCCACGCGCTGATCCTCCATCGTTTATGCAGCACAAAAGATCACCGATGAGCTCATCATTCAGTTTAAACAGCGGCCGTTCAGTAGTGAACAGCCACTGTGTTATCTCAATGGAGGGGGGGGGCGGGGGAGCGGAGGACAGAAATCTCCTGCACTGCCCTGCCCTTCTGCTGGCCGCTCCATGAACCAGCCAGCTCTGTTAGCTCCCGTACAGGAGCACGGGAGCGAGGAAACACAGGGACAAGTTTAGGGCATCGTTTGCCCGACATTCGTCCTGTGTAAAACGACCTTTAGGAATAGGGGAAAACCAATGTGCCTTGATAAACATGTAAATGGGGCAATAAACAATAAAAAGGAAAGCATTTAAACTACTAAAACAATAAGGCAGCGAAGAAGCACTTAAAAGGAAAAATGTAAATGATGTAAAAAGCAGCAAAGATGGAGACAAAGAGACTTATTGCCAAAGAGAGTAAAACTAACCCTAAAGGCCCATTTACACAGAGCGATGACTGCTCAAAGATTGCTCAAATGACATTTTGAGTGACAGCTTTGAGTGATCCTTTTGCATGTGCAAATGAAGCCTTTAGCTGAAAGCAGTTAATAGCTGGAGGGCTCTTATCTCCATTCAGCTCCTTTGTTCTCTGATGGGAAACAATGCTATCAGCACTCCCTGCGGAGAACTGCTGATAAGGCTGAAGGACGATTTTTAGGTTGGCCTGAATTTAATGATCAGCTAGCAGTGCATGTAAAGTGCACGATGGCCGCACGTTTAGACGCAACGATTATTGCTCAAGTGATCGCTTTTTAGTGATTTTTGAGCAATCATCGCTCTGTGTAAATGGCCTTTTGGCTGTTCAACTATATAAATAGAAAAATGATTAAACCTGAACATTTTGGCCTCTTAAAAAGTAATGATAGAAGAATTTTAGAGAGCGATGAGGAGAAAGCAAATTTATTAGGTTTTTTGCTCCATTGTATTCACAGCGGAAAATGAAATGTCAGATGAAATGCAGAGTGATAAAGTAAATTGTCTATTAAATGTCATCAGTCTAAACCCAGGAAGTAGCACAGCGATACCTTAAAAAAATTAAAATAGACAAATCCCAGATTCCAAAGGCATACATTACTTATTTACCTTAGAACCCAGGGGTGTAACAGACTGTTTCCTCTATAGTTTCTTATATTTAACCCCTTAAAGGGATCCTCCAGGCCTGGACAAACAAAGATGGCTGCGCTGTTTCTCTGACTACCTAATGCACACTATGCATTAATAGTCTAAGACACTACATGCTGATCTGACTCGCCAGCACTGCTCATGTGCTCATCACTGGTTAATCAAAGCACATGTAATGCATTAGAGTAATGAAAACAAAGGTTTGGTACCGTGTTAGCCAGTAGAGTAAAATGTGATTGTTCCCAGCAAGAAATCAACTACTCCGATATAGAAAGAAAGAAACAAGCGTGTGCCTCTAGTAGCGACCTACAATCCACAGCTAGAGGTAGGAAAACCGCAAAGAAACTCCACCATACCTATGCAAGGATGACCGTCTGACCACCATATTCCCAGACCCACCTCTTCTGTGTTACAGGCAACCTCCAAGTCTGAGAACCTTTATAATGAGGAGTGCATTACCCTCTAACACACAAAAAGGAACTTATCCCTGTATTGTAAGCAGCTGTAGGACCTGCTGACATGTAGTGACTGCGGACAGGATACGGATCCCCAACACACAGCAGGACTATAAGATCCCAGGACATTCACATGTTCTATGTCTGATGTTGTGTACTTGATCCGGTGCCGTAAATATCCTCTTGGGGGGCTTTATATCGGGGAAACAGGACAAAAACTGAGAGCGAGGATGAGATCTCATCGCCACACAATTAAACAGAGAAAGACAGAATTACCTGTGGCCGAGCACTTTTCTAGTCATGGACATGACATAGGGGATATGAGAGTTATGATATTGAAGGACGGTTTCAAGTCACAAAGCCACAGAAGAATTTTGGAATATAAATTTATAACACATTTTGACATGTTCAATGGAGGACTAAATTATTCCCGAGGATTTATGTGTGAATGGCAGGTATGAGACATTTATAGCACAGATAAGACTGCTGGTTTGGTGACCCCCCAACAGTAATTTAGGGATCATAAAACATTCACTCCCTTATCAGTGTCTAGTTAAAAATGCTTATGTTTCTATTGAAGTATTCCTTTAAGTGCAAACCAATCACATCCATATTTGTGCCTTGTCATAAGTATGTGTGTCCTAAGTGTGTATATATATGCATGCCTCTTCGGATCTATTTCATTTTTGCCTGAAGAAGAAACCTGCATTGGTTCAGAAGCTCGCTATGACATCATGTATTTTTGTTAGCCATTAAAAGGTCTCATATCTATAAGATTATGTGGTCTCTCTTGCTAAGAACAATCACATTTTAGACTAATGATGCATACTAATGCAAAGTGTGCATCAGGTAGTCAGAGAAGTGAGTGCGGCCATCTGTGTTTGCCCAGGCCTGGAGGGTCGCTTTAATGATTTAGATTTTTCCTCAACACTTTCAAAAATTCATAACTGTTATTATTCCGTTGATATAGCTGGCTAAGGGCTTGTTTTATGGGAGGAGTTGTATTTTTCAAAGGTACTATTTTATGTATTGAGCCCAGACTCAAAACACAAATGCCGATGCCCTGTCGGGAGTAACGCTGGAGATCCCCACGGGGAAAGTAGATGAACGATTGAAGGACAAAGAAACTCCTGACTTTCCGCAGTTTTCAATCCGCATGGTAGGGACACAGACAGGTTGGGAGGCCCAGACCTCCTGGCATTGTTAGAAAAGGCAAATCCAGGGTTGTCACAAATGAAAGGCTGGATAATCCAAGGAAAGAAATCTGAAAAAGAAGAAGGAACACGTCTCACCCCAGAAATGTCTTCCGTGCTACAATGGTGGGATCGCCTGCAAGCGAAAATTAGGTTTTGTACTGAAAAGTAAAGATTTCTATGCATATTGAGGCATGGTGGCAGGTGGTGATCCCAGGAAAATTAGCAAAGGACGCGGCTCAGAAGGCCCATGAGCAAGGAACTCACTTCGTAGCCATCAAGAAGTTCCAATGGTTGCAGCGATTTGTGCATTGTCAACATATGGAGAGAGCTGTGGAAGAGATGTGCAGGGAATGTCAGGTATATGACCTTACCCAGAGTCCAGAACAGTGCGCTCCTGACCAAACTATACAGACTAAAGAACCCCATGAAGTTTTTCTGATAGGCTATATTCTCATTGGGCAGTCAGTCGGCAGCCTTCAGTACTGTCCGCTCACGACTGATCACTTTCAAAAATTTACAATAGTGACTCATCGCTGAATCCGTAGCACAAACCATCTGCGAAGACTTAAAGGGGTTGTCCCGCGGCAGCAAGTGGGTCTATACACTTCTGTATGGCCATATTAATGCACTTTGTAATGTACATTGTGCATTAAATATGAGCCATACAGAAGTTATTCACTTACCTGCTCCGTTGCTAGCGTCCTCGTCTCCATGGTGCCGTCTAATTTCCCGATTAGATGCGCTTGCGCAGTCCGGTCTTCTCCCTTCTGAATGGGGCCGCTCGTGCCGGAGAGCTGCTCCTCGTAGCTCCGCCCCGTCACGTGTGCCGATTTCAGCCAATCAGCAGGCTGGAATCGGCAATGGAACGCACAGAGCCCACGGTGCACCATGGGAGAAGACCTGCGGTCCACCGTGGGTGAAGATCCCGGCGGTCATCTTAGCAAGGTAAGTAAGAAGTCGCCGCATCGCGGGGATTCGGGTAAGTACTATCCGTTTTGTTTTTTTTACCCCTGCATCGGGTTTGTCTCGCGCCGAACGGGGGGCCTATTGAAAAAAAAAAAAAAACGTTTCGGCGCGGGACAACCCCTTTAATAATCTATGGAGGCCCAAAGCGTATCCACTCATATCAGGGGGTTTGCTTCCAAGGGAAAGTCATGGAGGAAAATTCAAGTAGGGAACTGAAGGCTTGGTGATGAATATTTCTACTTTATTTCCAATAGTGCTCATTTTACAGGACGATCGCAGGAGAACGCGTTTCCGTTCCCACAGAGCCTTGTTCACCTCATCTGATCTCCCTCTTCACTTCCTTTCAAAAACCCAAATAAACTCCAATCCGAATATTTCAGGAGCTGCTAAACACTTCTGTGGATGTTGCTGTCATCCTCCGGCAACTTTGAAACACAAAGACGACCACTTTTCCTGCAGTGAAGGTGACATTGATTCAGAACTAACATAGAAAAGAGTCACAGCGGCACTACCAGCTTACCACGCCAGTGGGAGGTTTCTGTGGTTATTGTTGCAAAGCTTCACCAGGAAGGGAACCAGACTCCAATGGTTCCAATCAATCCATATATATGCTCTAAGAGGTCAGTGAGCAGCAACATGAGCGTCTTCAGTAAAAAAATGCATCCATATGATGCTTCATTTACTCCATGACGAACAGACAACACAACGTTTCAACCCACGCAGGGGTCTTTCTCAAGTGTCTAACAATTGTTGTATACACATAATAAATACACATCCACCAGCAATCACCATACACTAATTATGAAAAAAACCTCCCACTTACAGCTGGGCCATATCATATATGCCACCATTGCAGGTGCTGGGTCCGCAACCACCTCCATACTTCATAGTTTATCAACCTGGCATATCGGCGTCCATGATTCTCTACTGCGCATGCGCGGGTTCTCAGCCATCTCGCGCGATACAGAAGAATCCTGGGGCCTGCCACGTCATACTCCCGGACTCAACTGCCGCGAGAGTTACCTTCTCATGTGCCATATGTGCCCCGCAGACAAAAGACCGTGTTGTCATAGTAACCAAATCGTTAACTCCTCGTATTGCGGCTGTACATAGGTGTTGACCCTAGCCATACCACACAAAAAAGAGATGACCGACACCTGCATCTACAGCTACATAGCCTATAATGTTAAGACACAAGCTGGTTACTATATGAAATATCAATCAATGTTCTGACACGGAGATAAATGAAGACTGTATTAAAGGGGTTGTCCCGCGAAAGCAAGTGGGTCTATACACTTCTGTATGGCCATATTAATGCACTTTGTAATGTACATTGTGCATTAATTATGAGCCATACAGAAGTTATTCACTTACCTGCTCCGTTGCTGGCGTCCTCGTCTCCATGGTTGCCGTCTAATTTTCGCCGTCTAATGGCCAAATTAGACGCGCTTGCGCAGTCCGGATCTTCTTCTCTTCTCAATGGGGCTCCGTGTAGCTCCGCCCCGTCACGTGCCGATTCCAGCCAATCAGGAGGCTGGAATCGGCAATGGACCGCACAGAAGAGCTGCGGTCCACGGAGGTAGAAGATCCCGGCGGCCATCTTCAACCGGTAAGTAAGAAGTCACCGGAGCGCGGGGATTCAGGTAAGCGCTGTGCGGTGTTCTTTTTTAACCCCTGCATCGGGGTTGTTTCGCGCCGAACGGGGGGGTTGAAAAAAAAAAAAAAAACGTTTCGGCGCGGGACAACCCCTTTAAGTGTCTCTCAAAGTCTAATTCATCATAACAGTAGCCTGTTAATAAGTCATAAGACATCTCTGTATTATACAGCATATTATTAACCATCAGGTATATAAACAGTAATCATCAAATGGGTTAACACCCACAAAGTTACCAGTGTCATTAATGAACATTATGGAGATGAAGAGTTAATTACAATAATTATGTTACTTACCTTGCCAATGCATACTGATTAACAGCTAGCCAGTGTGTTTAGTGAGATTAAGTGAATCTGCATACTGATTTATATTCAGGAGTTCTGCATATAATGCCAGGTTGATAAGCTATGAAGTATGGAGGTGGTTGCGGACCCAGCACCTGCAATGGTGGCATATATGATATGACCCAGCTGTAAGTGGGAGGTTTTTTAATAATTAGTGTATGGTGATTGCTGGTGGATGTGTATTTATTATGTGTATACAACAATTGTTAGACACTTGAGAAAGACCCCTGCGTGGGTTGAAACGTTGTGCTGTCTGTTCGTCATGGAGTAAATAAAGAAGCATCATATGGATGCATTTTTTTACTGAAGACGCTCATGTTGCTGCTCACTGACCTCTTAGAGTATATATATGGATTGATTTAGAACTAGTCTGTCTTCCTTTATTGAGGCTGCTGCATGGGAGATTTTATGGGAGGGTGAGCTTGATGCCGTTTTGGGATAGTAAGGCCACTCTCACACAGGTGGCGCTAGCCTGAGAAGCCCTTGCTTTTATGGAAAGAAGACTTCCTATAAAATTATATCAACACATAGACTCTGCTGCCACCTAGTGGCTGGACATAATATAACACGTAATCTTGCACATTATATAAATCCACTCACAAGTATTACTAACTAGCTGATATACCCAGCTTTGCCCGAGTTAATTTGGTACTGGTGTTTATCTGGTGTTCACACGGAAAATCTTATGAAGTCGTGGTTACTTTAGAGATACTGAGGAAAAAATGTGTTCACCATTTTGCATGGTTCTTTGCGTTACCCAGGAAACACCACGGGAGGTAACCATGCGACGGTTCCTTTATATAAAATGACATCAGGAAGTGAGACAATTAGATTCCGTACATAAACTTTGGACGCTAATTCTTTTGCACTAAAATTGAATAATCAAGTTGGGACCCATTAACTTTTCCTATTTTGGACATAATCTATGATTGTGCAAAATTTCATATTTCTACGACATCGAGAAGTTGTAGAATTAGTGGCGTCAGTCAGTCAGTCAGTGAGGGCTTTCGTCTTTATATATATAGATTACTCAAGAATACAGTCCATTTTCCCCTTATATTTAGTGGGTATACTAATCATAAATACTACCCAATAAACTAAATTTAATATATCCTTAACTGACTTGACGCCCTCTACTTCAGTGGCTTGAGGAGGACGACTATGACCTACACGGGATTATGAAGCTATGGCGAGGTCATGCTCTCACGGAGCGCCTTGAAAAGGACGTTAACTTGAAGAGACCCTTTCTTTTCATAGAATCATAGAGTTGAAAGGGACCACCAGGGTCATCGGGTCCAACCCTCTGCTCAGTGCAGGATCACTAAATCATCCTAGACAAAAGTCTGTCCAAACTCTGCTTGAAGACTTCCATTGAAGGAGAACTCACCACCTCCAGTGGCAACCTGTTCCACTCATTGATTACCCTTGCTGTCAGAAAGTTTTTTTCCAAACGTCTAATTTGTGTCTTCTTCCTTTCAGTTTCATCCCATTTGCTTCTAGTCTTTCCTTGTACAAATGAGAATACGAGATCCTTGTAGATCCTTTAACTGTTCCTCATAGGACATGATTTGTTCACCATCTTGGTAACTCTTCTCTGAACTTGATCCAGTTTGTGTGTGTCTTTTTTAAAGTGGGGTGCCCAGAACTGTACACAGTATTCCAGATGAGGTCTGACTAAGGAAGAGTAGAGGGGGATAATGACCTCACGTGATCTAGACTCTATGCTTCACTTAATTCATCCCAGAATTGTTTTCCCCTACTTCTTCCCACTATTTTGACTGTCCTTCTCTGCTTAAATCCAGGAAATGTAGTCAAAGTTCCTAGTCTTCAGCTAAAGCGTATGTTACCTACAGCAATCCCTCTGGGCACCTCCTCTCATTCAACTAGTGGAGATCCTCCTCCCTCAGACTCAACTCCAGCAAGGACTAACCCACTAGAAACTACAGCTGCCCCTCATACAGAAGCCCTTCTATCTCAAATACAAATGTTATGGCAGAAATAACTGATATTACTGCCAAATTCACTAAGGAAATCCATTATCTAGGCCAGTGATGGCGAACCTTTTAGAAAACAAGTGCTCAGACTGCCACCGAAAACCCACTTATTTATAGCAAAGTGCCAACATGTCAGGGGGCGGGGCTTATCACAACGTATAGTTTTTAACTCTGTCATTATAAAAAGGACAGAGCCATTTCAAAATAGATAGGGAGGAACGCCGTGTGTTTTTTTCCTAGTTGGAGCCCTGGAGTACCATTAGTTCAGATTTTGACTGGAAATCAGTTGCGTGCTCACAGCTCATTTCATACTATGCAGCGCTCCCCTCACCTCCTATGAAGGCTTCCCGCTGTCAGCGCTCCCCGGCTTCTGATTCCCTGCGGCTTGTAGTGGCCCGACCTGACCAGCATCACCTGACCAGCAGTGCCACACCTGACCAGGCCGCTGGGAACCGGAAGCCAGGGAGCGCTGACAGTGGGAAGCCCTCGTAGGAGGTGAAGGGGACTGTCGCATAGTATGAAATCAGCTATGAATACGCAACTGATTTCTTGGTAAAATTTATAGCAATAGTGCAGATTTTTACTTTTTTTATGCAGAAATTTCCACGGAAATATCCGCTGTGGACATTCCGCCATGTGTAAACATACCCTAAGTCAGCTTGAGGTAGGCTGCCATGTGCAGATTATTCAATTCTAGCGCAAAAGAATTAGCGTCCAAATTTTATGTACGTAATCTAATTCTCTCACTTCCTGATGTCATTTTATATAAAGGAAACGTCGCATGGTTACCTCCATGTGGTGTTTCCTGGGTAACGCAGAGAACTATGCAAAATGGTGAACATATTTTTTCCCCGGTATCTCTAAAGTAACCACGACTTCATAAGATTTTCCGTGTGAACACCAGATAAACACCAGTACCAAATTAACTCGGGCAAAGCCGGGTATATCAGCTAGTTAGTAATACTTGTGAGTGGATTTATATAATGTACAAGATTACGTGTTATATTATGTCCAGCCAAATAGTAGCCAAATAGTTTTGATAGTTGTTTGTTTGGCATCTCCCCTGCCTCCCCCCGTCCCACCTTTCCTCCTCCCATGGAGTTGTAACCCCAAGATAATTATTCAGGACAATTTTCTTTACGATTCCCCGTGGATTTTAAACTAATATCTCCTAAGGTACAAAGCTTTAACTCTCCCCATAAATGCTCAAAAGCCTTCCAATACTATAAAAGTATTCATGCAAACATCCTTTGCCTATAGGAGACCCATTTCTCCATTAATTCTTATCCAAGTTATATCTTACCTTACTTGCCCATTTACTACTCGGCAACGACTCCAACTAGAACCAAAAGGCGGATCGGTCCCCTTCACTCATTCATCAACTGTCACAGATCCTGAGGGTAGTTATCTACCTCTTACAGACTCCATCCAAGTTATCCCAGTGACCATGGTTTCATACTATAACCCAAACAATGGAAAGTCATTTTCTATCCAAACTCTTTGAACTTGAGACCTGGCAGGAAATGAATCCAACTACTAAAGATATTACACATTTATTGTTTTCGAGAATCGACCATATTTTAATACTTGCCTCTTTTTCTTACCAAAGATAACACACTCAAAAATTCTCTCAGTCCCCTGGTCAGATTATAGCCCGGTGTCAATAACATGCCATTTCTTAATGTGCAAACCTACTAACACACTGGTCCCTTAACCATTCTCTTCTAACCATCCCTGAAGTTTTATCCTCCCTGACAACACACTTAGATAACTACTTTACAATAAACATCCCTTCTGTTTCTTCTCCCATTTTTTGGCACAAGGTGGTGCTTCTAGGCTTCATTATCCAATTAGCAGCTTGACATAAGTGGGAACATATAACACAACAGTTGGAACTAGAAAAAAAAGTCTCACAACTAAAGGCAGAGGCTAAGACACATCCATCAGAGACTAATCTTCAAGCATTCTCTCAAGCAAAGACTGAGTTAGATCTATGCCTTACAGACATTATTGAACAACACAATCTGATGGCCCTGCCAATGTTACTACATGTTAAATAACAAATCAACCACGCTTCTAGCTAATAGGCTTTGTTCAAATACTCCTACTAGTCCCTTCTATAGGCTTTGCACCAAACATGCCATGATCGCTGCGAACCCACTTACTATAGTCTCAGCGTTACTATACTTCCTAGGCACACAGCTGTCTGCGGAGGGTTTTATGGCTTGGTTTCCTATTCCCAATCATTGTTTTAAAGACTTGCTTAAAGAGTCATACGTTGATTTGAAGGAATGCTGCCATCCAATAAGTGGCGCTACAGAGGTATTCTTCCAACTTCCTTATTTGCATATATTACCCAGAGGTGCATGTATGACCTTGTAAGTCTCCTCAGTCACCTCCTAGGTGTCTCAACACCCCTTCTAGGTGCTCTCCTTAAGGAGAGATGACACCCCTTTCAATATGCTTCCTAGTTAAACTCTACTCCCAATCGTACCCTCCCTTTCCTGAGCAGTTAACTTCATATTTCCAGGACATTACTCCCCCCCCCCCCCCCACCCCCCAACATTGACTGAAACTGTTTTAGAATACTTCATATCAAAAATCCTCCCAGACGAAGTAACAAATGCTATTCAAATGCTCAAGGTTAATAAATGCCTATTTAGTCTATTTTAAAAGGTTTTCCCCAATCCTGAGTGCACACTTTGCTAGTTGTTTTACACCATGCGAAAAGGACACCCGATAGAGATGACTGCCAGAAGAGAGATTTGCCCTATAATTCCAAAACCAGAGAAAGACCCATTAGACAAACAAGATTGCCCTCATCAATGTAAATCCTTATCAAGATCTGAGCTCCACACCTAAACACAGCTCTCCCATTGATAACTGGTAAAGATCAGTTTGGGTTTGTCCCAGGCCGTCAAGCCCCAGATAATTTTAGCCAAATAGCCAATCTTGCACATATTTTTCGCACTCGACACATTCCTGCCATGTTGCTCTCCTTGGATATAAAGAAGACTTTTAATACCCTGAGTTAGGCCGCTGGCACATGAATGGGTTGAATTCCGCATGCGGGAGCCCGTAGCAGAATCCGGCCAGGGACCACGCATACCATTGATTTTCTGTATTGCAGATGGCCACAATAAGCCACCATTGGACATGCGCAGTACAGACATTTTTTTTAAAATCGATCTTTTTTTTCCACGCCATCGCTAGGCCATGATGCAGGTATCCATAACGTGTCAGATGGGACGCGGGTCAGATCTCAATGGAAGCCACTGACCTCCATGGAAGCCATCCATGTAGAACCAGCACAAAAATAGAACATGCAGCGATTTTTCCTTTGCTCATGGAAATCGCAATTCGTTTCCCCGAGTGTGTAGGAGAAAACGATTTTAGATAGCATGTTCCACATGGCATTTGCTAGGGATTTGTGAACACCGACCGCAGATTCCACAATGCAACTCCGTTTGTGTACCACTGGCTTTAGGCCAGCAGTACACGAATGGGTTGCATTCCGCACGTGGGAACCCGCAGCAGAATCCAGCTTTTTGCCCAGGCGGGCATCTGTAGGTACCATTAATTTTCTGTATTGCAGATAGTCTGAACTGGTCACCGTCGGACATGCGCAGTACATGTTTTTAAAAAATGTTTCTTTTTCCCACACCGTTGCTAGGCGATGATGTGGGTACACGCAACCTATCCTTAATCTCAATTGCGGATGGGTTGTGGGTCAGATGGCTTCCATTTACTTCAATGGAAGCCGTCCGTGCAGAATCTGTACGAAAATAGAACATGCGATTTTGGCTCTGCTCGGGTAAATCTCAATTACTTTCTGCGACCGTGTAGCAAAGAGCACTTTTCCATAGCACGTTACGAACAGTATTTGCTGAGGATCCACAATGCAAATCTGTTCGTGTGCCATCGGCCTCAGCCATATTTTTCTTCTGTACTCAAACACTAGAAGTTCTCAACTAAATTTCTTACATATTTAAAAGTATTATATACTTCCTCTAAAGCTTTTGTTCGGAAGCCATTTCTGTCCATCGGGGGAAACGGTAGGGATGCCCTTTATCCCCCTCCACCCCTCATCTTTTTACCATAGCTGTGTATGCTTGCAAATGATATGTTAATGTTTGTGTCCTCCCGCCACACTATCATTCCTAACTTACTAGTCAAACTGCCCAGGTTTGGGTCACCCTCAAGTCTATTAACAATGCAAAATCAAGAGCCTTTAATCTCACATTGCCCTATAATCTAGTTTTCCAACGTTAATCAAATTTCCCTTTTCAGTGGTTATTAGGTTCACTGGACTATCTGGATGTCCATTTAACTAATTCTTACACATCACTATATGCCCAGATTTATAGGGTGCATTTAGACGGAACGATCGCTCAAAAAATTGCTCAAATAATCGAAAGTGAATGATAATTGTTCAGGCTAAATGCAAGCCAATGGCGGAACGACGAACGAGAATCATTCACTTTTAATTCATCATTCATTTTATGCAGGCGTAAAAACCATCGTTAGCTCATTCATTTATCGTTCAGTTTAAACAGCAATAGTTCAGGCTCATTTGCTTATAAAATGAATGTGAAAGACTGAACGATTCCCGTTTGAATGAGCCAACGATGCATTTGTCTGTCTAAACAAGCTGCACGAAAACAAACAAGCTAATGTCACTCACTTATTCAAATGAGAATCAGTGTATCTAAAAAGACCCAAACAAGTACTTGGATGAGAATGGAGTAATTAACCAGAGCCAGCATGGGTTTGTAACAAACAAATCTTGACAGACTAATCTAATTTCCTTCTATGACTGAATTGCCAACTGGGTTGATCAGAGAAATGCAGTGGATATAGTTTATCTTGACCTTAGTAAAGCATTTGACAAAGTATCTCATACTTTACTTATTGAAAAAATGACCAAATATGGGATTGACAAGGCAAATGTTAGGTGGATTCAGAACTGGCTGAGTGATCGTACTCAAAGGGTGGTCATAAATGGCTGCACATCCAAGTGGAAGAATGTATCAAGTGTGGTACCACAAGGCTCTGTCCTAGGCCCAGTGTTGGTCAACATTTTTATAAATGATCTGGAGGGGGGAATTGATGGGAAACTGATCAAATTTGCCGATGACACAAAGCTAGGAGGGATAGCTAACACTAGGGAATAGAGAGAGAAAGGATTCAAAAAGATCTAGACAATCTTGAACAGTGGGTGGCGACTAACAGAATGGTATTTAACAAGGAAAAATGCAAGATCCTACATCTGGGCAAATAAAATTAAAAAAAAGCACATACATAAGGGATGGAATTGAGCTAAGCAGCAGCACATGTGAAAAAGAACAGGGTAAACTAATAGATCACAGACTGAATATGAGTCAACAATGTGATGTCGCAGAAAAAAGGCAAACAATTCTGGGATGTATTAAGAAAAGAGTCTAGATCACATGAGGTAATTATACCTCTACTTTATTTTAGTCAGACCTCATCAGGAATACTGTGTCCAGTTCTGGGCACCTTAATTTAAAAAAAAAATCAAATTAACAAACTAGTGCAAGTTCAGAATGCAAACCATGTCCTATGAGGAACAGTTAAAGGATCTGGGAATGTTTAGCTTGCAGAAGAGATGGCTGAGAGGAGATTTAATAGCTGTCTACAAATATCTGAAGGGCTGTCACAGTGCAGAGGGATCAGCCCTATTCTCATATACACAAGAAAAGACTAGAAGCAATGGGATGAAGCTGAAAGGGAGGAGACATGTAGTGGGCCGGAGGGTCCTCCAGAATAGTCACATCAACTTCTGTATTGTCACGTCTGTCTATGCACTTTCCTTAGGCATAGAAGGTGCCGCGCAGCAAAGAAACCCTGTTTCTCCATTTCCTAAGCTCAGAGCTTAATGCTGGCAATAGCTGGTTACCTATTGGCTCCACTGATTGGTGAGTGAGTCCAGGGTGGGAAACCTTAACCCCTTAGTGACCGAGCCTGTTTGCGCCTTAATGACCAGGCCAAATTTTGCAAATCTGACATGTGTCACTTTAACATGGAAAAACACCAGAAAGGTTTTGCATATCCAAGCGATTCTGACATTGTTTTTTCGCCACATGTTGTGCTTCATTTAGGCGGAAAAAATAGACCGATAGAAATTGTGTTTATTTATTAAAAGCGCCAAAATTGGGAAAATTTTGAAAAAATCGTCATTTTTTCACATTTCCAACTGCAATATCTTAAATATGTGCAAACATAATATAGAAATTTTTGCTAAGATTTATATTTCCACCCGTTTACTTTATTTTGGGCGCACATTGGAAAAACTTTCGTTTTTTTTTAACTATTTAGGAGATGTACAAATTTAACATTACTTTTTAGCATTTTGAGGAACACTTTGTTTTCCTATACCAAGCCGAGATTGGAAAGGCTCATGAGTGTCAGAATAATAGATACCCCCCCAAATGACCTCATTTTAAAAACTACACCCCTTAATGTATTCACTGAGGGGTGTCATGAGTATTTTGACCCCACAGTTTTTTTTCAGGAATTAATTCAATTTAGAGGAGAAAAAGTAAAATTTCATATTTTTGCAAATCTGTCATTTTAAAGACATATTTTTTTCCTATAGTTTACATGAAAATCAGGATTTACACCCCAAAATGGATACCCCTATTTCTCCCGTGTTCAGAAATATACCCATTGTGGCCCTATTGTTATATCTGAGTCCACAACGGGGCCCAAAATGAAAGGAGTAGTCAGTGTCTTTCAAAACAGAAATTTTGCTTGAAGTCCTTTTAGGCCCCATAGCACACATGTAGAGTTCTTGAGCGCCCAAAACCATAGAAAACCCCCACACATGACCCCATTTTGAAAACTAGACCCCTTAAGGAATTTATCTAGGGGTGTACTGCATATTTTGACCCCACAGTTTTTGAATGAATTCAAACCAAGCAAAAGGAAAAAATTGTGATTTTCGTTTTTTCAGCAATTCTGTCATTTTAAAAACAGCTTTTTTTGTACAGCACACATATGAAGGAAGACTTGCACCCAAAAATGGATACCCCTGTTTGTCCCGTGTTCAGAGACATACCCATTGTGGCCCTAATCTTATGTCTGGATACACAACGGAGCCCAAAATGAAAGGAGCGACTGGTGGCTTTCGGAACACAAATTTTGCTTGAAGTCCTTTTAGGCCCCATTGCCCACTTGTAGAGTTCTTGAGCGCCCAAAACCATAGAGAACCCCCACAAATGACCCCATTTTGAAAACTAGACTCCTTAACGAATTTATCTAGGGGTGTACTGCGCATTTTGACCCCACAGTTTTTGAATAAATTCAAGCAAAGCAAAAGGAAAAAATTTGGATTTTTGTTTTTTTGGCAATTCTGTCATTTTAAAAACAGCTTTTTTTGTACAGCACACATATGAAGGAAGACTTACACCCCAAAATGGATACCCCTGTCTGTGCTGTTTTCAGAAATATACCCATTGTGGCCCTAATCTTATGTCCGCATGCACAACGGGGCCCAAAATAAAAGGAGTAATCGGTGGCTTTCAGAACATAGATTTTGCTTGAAGTCCTTTTAGGCCCCATTGCCCACTTGTAGAGTTCTTGAGCGCCCAAAACCATATAGAACCCCCACAAATGACCCCATTTTGAAAACTATACCCCTTAACGAATTTATCTAGGGATGTACTGCATATTTTGACCCCACAGTTTTTGAATAAATTTAAGCAAAGCAAAAGGAAAAAAATAGGATTTTCATTTTTTGGGCTATTGTGTCAATTTAAAAACAGTTTTTTTTGTACAGCACACATAAAAATGAAGGCTTTCACCCCAAAATGGATACCCCTGTTTGTCCCGTGTTCAGAAACATACCCATTGTGGCCCTAACAGACTTACAGGACCCATGGCTAGGCCTACAATGAAAGGAATACCCGTTGGATTTCAGGGTACCACTGAATAAATTTCAGGCCCCATTGCCCACTTATAGAGCCATTGAGCGGCCAAAACTATAAAGAACCCCCTCAAATGACCCCATTTTGAAAACTAGACCCCTTAACGAATTCATCTAGGGGTGTACTGCGTATTTTGACCCCACAGTATTTGAATGAATCTAAGCAAAGCAGAAGGAAAAAGTTACGATTTTCAATTTTTTTGGCAATTTTTTCAATTTAAAAACAGTTTTTTTGTACAGTGCACATAGGAATGAAGACGTTCACCCCAAAATGGATACCCCCGTTTGTCCCGTGTTCAGAAACATACCCATTGTGGCCCTAATCTACTTACAGGACGCATGGCAAGGCCTATAAAGGACGGAACACCTGTTGGATTTCAGGGCACAACTGAATAAATTCCAGGCCCCATTGCTTATTTGTACAGAATAAAGATTGACTCCCTAAAAATTCCCCCCCTCCCCCTCCGCGCCCTTTTTGGCGTTCGCAAATCTTAGATAAAAGTAAAAATGTGAACTGTGTAGTATTTCCGAAGACAGGGGTAATTACGGAGGCTGGTTGGAATGGGCCCATGGGGCAATAAAACCGGGTATCCCCCCCCCCCCTCCTCTCATGCTTTTTGGGGGTATTTCATGACCTCAGTGGCGGGTATGGGGTGTAAAAAGTGGCGTTCCGTGAGTCTCCGTAAGCTTGATGAGGTGCGGCGGTCTCACACAGAAGGCGCTGAACAAGGTGCTCCTGGAACTGCAGGAAAGCGAGCGTTCCCGGGGCTTCTTGTAAAATACGTATCACAGGTAGCGGTCTGAATAACGCCGGGCTCACGCGGGTGCAGGCGGAATCCGCTTGCGGAGGCCCACAGCGGATCCCATCTGTGAGCCCGGCTGTGACCCTGCGTACGGCTGCGTAATGTACTGTGCATAACTGCCTACTCACACAGGCGGTCATGCGCAGTACACCTTTTTTTGTATTTCCCGCACCATCGCTTAGCGATGACATGGGTACCCGCAGCCCGTATACAATGTAGTTGCGTATGGACTGCGGGTATATCCGCGACCATGGAGCACAATGGGCTCTATGTTGCGGATATCCGCGGTAAAATAGAACCTGCTGCGTTCTCTTTTCTGCGAGTGGATTACGCAATTCTGACCCGCTAATGTGAGCGGAATTGTGTAATCCAATGCGATTGATCTGCGTATTACCACGGATCAGACGCATGCGGAATCCGTCATTCCTATCCGGTCATGTGAGACCGGCCTAAGGTAGATCGCTACCTTTTTATCACGTGACCGGGGACCGCTCAACGAGGCCACCCGTCACTGCTCCAGGCTCTCTGTGACCGTTGGTCGCTGGGAGCAAGGAGATTTTAAGTTTCCTGGGCTCCCTGACTCCTGCGCATGTGTCCGGCTTTTTGCCGGCAATCGCATGTGCAGAATCCTGGAAGGTCCACGGAGGAAGATCGCGTCGGGATTCAAATACGCAGGCCTCCGGTAAAAAGATTCATCTCCTCTCACCGATCGCATCAGTGAGGGGAGATGAAACTTCAAATTTTTTTTTTAACTTTTACGTGATCGCCATTATTGGATAATGGCGAACACGTGACCAGGAACCGCTCACCGCGGACCCCCATTAAATCTCCATGCTCTTGGCTACGTTTTGTAGCCAGGAGCAGGGAGAATTTAAATTATCCTGGCAATCCACAGCTTTTGCGCATGCGCCCGCCATTTTGGCGACGGGCGCGTGTGCAGAAGCTGTGGTAAGGTCCGCGGATAAATCTGGGGGCCTTAGGTACGTACTTTCATCCTCCCTCACGGATATGATCCATGAGGGGAGATGAAACGTACGCTTTTTAAACTTTTAAAAACTTTTTTTTTTAAAACTTTTTTACACTTTTTTCTCACTTTACATGATCACTGTCATCCATTGGAGACAGTGGAGACAGTGATCATGTCCCCGGTATAATCTCTCTGCTCCTAGCTACACATGGCAGCCAGAAGCAGAGGGATTTTAAATTTCCCGGGGCTCGAGCCCGTCTGTTCACGCGCCCGATGTCAATCATCGGGCGCGCATGCGCAGACGGGGATTCGGGTCCCGGGACATCGGGACACCGCTGAGGACTGGGGGTGAGTATTTTCACCTCCCCTCATGGATCCGATCCATGAGGGGAGGTGAAACTGACTTTTTTAAAACTTTTTTTTAACTTTTTCGTGATCGCCGCTAACCATTGGATAACGGCGATTGCGGTACCGGGGACCGCTCACCGCAGTCCCCGCTGACATCTCCTGCCTCCCGGCTACCTACAGGAGCCGGGAGCCAGGAGATTTTAAATCTCCCGCGCCGCCGGGCCTTCTGCGCATGCGGCTGACGTAATGCCGCCTGGCGCGCATGCGCAGAAGACCGGCTTCGGGCCCCGGAGCGGCAGGAGAGCGGGGAGCAGCGTGCCAGACCTCGGTGAGTAATTTCAGCTGCTCCGATGGATCCGATCCATCAGAGCAGCTGAATCTTTAACTTTTATGTACTTTTATTTACTTTTTTTGCGATCGGCGCTATCCATTGCATAGCGCCGATCGCAATGCCGGGGGGGGCTCCGAACAGCCCGGGATGACAGCTCTATGCTGTCAGCTACCTGCGGACACCGACAGCATGGAGCTGTCACGTCCACAGCCCGAGGGGCACTATTCTCTGCAGGAAACATGTTTTTACGTCCTCAGAGAATAGAGCCCACTTCGGGAGGACGTAAAAACACTATGGGCTGGTCGTTAAGGGGTTAACATGAATCCCTATGCAGAGTAGGTGTAGAGGAAAAAGTGCGGGAAGCGAGGGAGAGGAAGTGAAGGAAGAGTTCTGGTTAACCCCTTCCCGCTGCAGGGCGTAAGTTTACGTCCTGGCAGCCTGGTACTTCCCGCAACAGGACGTAAACTTACGTCCTGGAGATAGCGCGGGATCACATATGATCCCGCGCTATCCCGCAGTGGGAGCCGGCTGTCAGTCACAGCCGGCGTCCCGCTGCAACAGCGGGGGGGCATCGGAGCTGCGCCCCCCGCTGTTAACCCCTTCCCTGCCGCGATCTAAGTAGATCGCGGCAGAGAAAGAGTTCACAGAGGGAGCAGACTCCCTCTGTGTCTCCAGACGGAACTCGCGATGTCATTGCGAGAGCCCGGCCTGTCACCATGGCAACAGGACGCCAGACACTGGCGTCCTGTATTGCCTATGCCTATGATCGCTGTATAAGCGATAAGGCATGGCAGAGCAGTAGCTCTGCCATGCCTTTTGACAGCGATCATCAGGGCAGTGGTTAAAGTCCCTCAGAGGGACACAAACTGTGTAAAAAAAGAAAAAGATTAAAAAAATATAAAAAAAGAGTAAAAAAAAACATTTTTTTATGCTTTTTCTCAGATTAGCATAAAAAAAGGTAAAAAAAAATAAAACCCCACATATGTCGTATTTTCGCGTCCGTAACGACGCGTACAATAAGTTGCACATGCTTTTGACTGTGCACGGAAAAAAACGCTAAAACAAACGCTAAAAAACTGAGGCAAAATGCAAATTTTTAGCATTTTGCCTCACTAAAAACGCAATAAAAGTGATCAAAAAAGCCGTATGTACCCCAAAATGGTACCAATAAAAACTACAGCTCGTCTCACATAAAGCCCTCATAGAGTGCCGTACATCAAAAAATAAAAAAGTTACAGGACTTTGAATGCAGCGATTTAGAATAGAAAAAAGATTTTCCAAAAAAAAGGGTTTTTATTGCAGAAAAGTGGGAAAACCTAAAAAAAAATGTAAGAATTTTGGTATCGTTGTAACCGTACCGGTCCACAGAAAAAATGGAATGTCTCATTTATGCTGCATGATTAACGCTGTAAAAAAAAAAAAAAAAATCTATGGCAGAATTGATGCGTTTTCTCTCCCTGCTATCATAAGAAAAAAAGTTTTACAATATAGTCTATGTACCCAAAAGTGGCACCGATAAAAACTACAGTTCGCCACGCAAAAAACAAGCCCTCATACGGCCGCGTCGACGGACAAGTAAAAAAGTTATGACTTTTGATAAACGGAGAAGAAAATCCGCCAAAAATTGTTGCGTCCTTAAGCCCAAAATAGGCCGTGTCATGAAGGGGTTAAAGGAAGGGATTTTGCCTGGACAAACCTTTGTTGCACAGGGTCGATTTCTGAGGTGTAGCGGTCGGTTTCCCTTCATGGGGGGGATGAGATCGCGAGCACCAGGTGAGTCCCCTCTATTTATTAATGTATTGAAAATGTAATCCATTATACCCTGAGCGCTATTCCTGACATTTTTCTGATCTTTTCTCATAATATACTAATGTTAGAGCCATCATTTTAAGATTCGGTGGTATTTGGTTATGAACTATACATACTCCAGTGCTCGGTGTATATGTACTACTAGCTGATATACCCAGCTTCCCCCAAGTTAATTTGGTACAGGTGTTTACAGGTCGTTCGCTTGGAAACTTTTATGAAGTTATTGTTACTTCAGAGGAACCGAGGAATAAAATATATATGCACATAGAGGAGTGTTAGATTCTCCTCAAACTGCATGTACCGATGTCCCTTTGCGGAATGTGGCACCCCTACCACTGTCCTCACTAACGCCCCTTTTTATTCAAATTCACCTCCAGACTGGAGGTTGCAGCCCCTTCTCAACCTTAAGGGCATGCTCCATCCCTGCAGTGCATGGCAGCTTCCTTATGTACTTTACAGCCTTTCAGTATATGCACCTAGAGGCAAGGTGGATTCTCCTCAGTATATGAACATAGAGGCGAGGTAGATTCTCCTCAGTATATGAACATAGAGGCAAGGTAGATCCTCCTCAGTATATGAACATAGAGGCGATGTAGATTCTCCTCAGTATATGAACATAGAGGCGAGGTAGATTCTCCTCAGTATATGAACATAGAGGCGAGGTAGATTCTCCTCAGTATATGAACATAGAGGCGAGGTAGAAACTCCTCAGTATATGAACATAGAGGCGAGGTAGATTCTCCTCAGTATATGAACATAGAGGCGAGGTAGATTCTCCTCAGTATATGAACATAGAGACGAGGTAGATTCTCCTCAGTATATGAACATAGAGGCGAGGTAGATTCTCCTCAGTATATGAACATAGAGGCGAGGTAGATTCTCCTCAGTATATGAACATAGAGGCGAGGTAGATTCTCCTCAGTATATGAACATAGAGGCGAGGTAGATTCTCCTCAGTATATACACATAGAGGCGAGGTAGATTCTCCTCAGTATATACACATAGAGGCGAGGTGGATTCTCCTCAGTATATGAACATAGAGGCGACGTAGATTCTCCTCAGTATATGAACATAGAGGCGAGGTAGATTCTCCTCAGTATATGAACATAGAGGTGAGGTAGATTCTCCTCAGTATATGAACATAGAGGCGAGGTAGATTCTCCTCAGTATATGAACATAGAGATGAAGTAGATTCTCCTCAGTATATGCACCTAGAGGCGAGGTAGATTCTCCTCAGTATATGAACATAGAGGCGAGGTAGATTCTCCTCAGTATATGCACCTAGAGGCGAGGTAGATTCTCCTCAGTATATGCACCTAGAGGCGAGGTAGATTCCCCTCAGCATATGAACATAGAGGAGAGGTAGATTCTCCTCAGTATATGAACATAGAGGCGAGGTAGATTCTCCTCAGTATATGAACATAGAGGTGAGGTAGATTCTCCTCAGTATATGAACATAGAGGCGAGGTAGATTCTCCTCAGTATATGAACATAGAGATGAAGTAGATTCTCCTCAGTATATGCACCTAGAGGCGAGGTAGATTCACCTCAGTATCTGAACATAGAGGCGAGGTAGATTCTCCTCAGTATATGCACCTAGAGGCGAGGTAGATTCTCCTCAGTATATGCACCTAGAGGCGAGGTAGATTCCCCTCAGCATATGAACATAGAGGAGAGGTAGATTCTCCTCAGTATATGAACATAGAGGCGAGGTAGATTCTCCTCAGTATATGAACATAGAGGCGAGGTAGATTCTCCTCAGTATATGAACATAGAGGCGAGGTAGATTCTCCTCAGTATATGAACATAGAGGCGAGGTAGATTCTCCTCAGTATATGAACATAGAGGCGAAGTAGATTCTCCTCAGTATATGAACATAGAGGCGAGGTAGATTCCCCTCAGCATATGAACATAGAGGCGAGGTAGATTCTCCTCAGTATATGAACATAGAGGCGAGGTAGATTCTCCTCAGTATATGCATATAGAGATGAAGTAGAGTCACTGTTGCACTTAGAATTGAATAATCAAGTTGCGACCCCTTTACTTTTCCTATTTACGTCCTAAAGAATTGTTGTGCTAAATTTAAAGTTTGTAGGAAAGCAGGACTTATAGAATTAGTGGCGGGTTCGTCAGTCTTTCGCTATATATTATACATACACACACATACTGTAGGCTCAGTGTATAATGTGCCCACCTCCTGCTATTTTTACACTATACAAACTACAGGGCTCAGCATATATTGTCGCCTCCTGCCATATATAGTATACTTACTAGAAGGCGCAGTGTATGTGTCCCCCTCCTGCTATATATACTATACATACTACAGGGCTCAGTGTATAATGCGTCCCCTTCTGCTATATATACTACAAGGCTCAGTATATATTGTGCCCCCTCCTGCTATATGCACTATACATACTACAGGGCTCAGTGTATAATGTGACCCCCTTCTGTTATATAGACTAAACTAAGGTGACCAGATTTTCCCAGTGGGACAGAGGTGTGGTCAGGGAGGCGGGGCTTATCACGACATAGGATTTAACCTCGGCCATTATAAAAAGAACAGAGTTATTTTAAAAAAAGAAAAGAAAGGACATGGAGGAATGCCCTGTGATTGTTTCCTAGCTGGAGCACTGGATGGGCTATTGATATACTCTTGTAGCATCGTATAGGCATGCTCTGTATTTCTGGTTATCATTGTATGCTTTCTCACAGGACAGGGAGGTATATGTAAATGGCAAAAATATATATCATAAAAAGGTAGATTATACTTACCAATAATGGGGTTTTTAGGGAGTCTCCACGACAGCACAGCTGAAATCACCTCCTCCTGATAGGACAGGAACACACACAGAGAGCTAACCCCCCCCCCCCCCCCTTTCCCATCTTCCTCAGTGATTTATAACAAAACCTCCAGGGGTAGGAACCTCAACTAAATTAACTACCTAAATCGGTATCAAAACTAAAATATATTTCCCTTTTTTGGGGGGGAAGAGGGGGGAGGTATGGGTGCTGTCGTGGGGACTCCCTAAAAACCCAATTATCGGTAAGTATAATCTACCTTTTCTCTATCATCTCCACAACAGCACACCTGGGGCTTACCAACTAAATTTTGTTAGGGTAGGACTACAGTACGGCCGAAAACCAGACCTTTGTCCGCCTGTACATCTAGTCTATAGTGTTTGGTAAATGTATGTTTTTTCTTCCAAAGTGCTGCTCTACAAATCTGTTCTACTAATGCAGATGCTCTTTCTGCCCAGGATGTGTACACGGCCCTTGCTAAGTGAGCTCTAAGATTTTTGGGGTGGTTGCCTTATCTATCACATTGTAGGCTTGTGCGATAGCTAATTTAATCCAAAAAGGTTACTGTCCTGTGTCCACTGGCTTGTGGCATTAATATATTGGAGTACTGCCCTTCTGACATCTAGGCAGTGGAATTCCTTCTCATTTTTGGGGTTACGTCAAAACGAGGGGCTAACTAAGTCTTGAGATCTATGGAAAGAAGATACCACCTTTGGAAGCAAGGACGGATCTAGTTTAAGAATTATTTTATCTGTCACTCTATAAAATGGGTAACTGAGGGACAGGGCCTGTAGCTCGCTTATTCTCCTTGCTGAAGTAATGGGAACTAAGAATTCATTTTGTAAGGTTAAATTTCTAATAGATACCGAATCTATGGGTTCAAATGGGGACCTGGACAGACCCATAAGAACCCAATTTAAGTTCCATTGGGGGCACTATGCTATGGATCCTGGGCTTCATAGTGTCCGCTGCCCTAAGGAATCTTATTATCCAGGGGTTTTCTGAAAGCCTAGTGTTAAAAATGGCACAGAGTGCCGCTATCTGGACTCTCAGGGTGTTTGGAAAGAGGTCCTTGACCAGACCCCCTGAAGGAACTCCAGGATAATGGGGATGTCGGGAGAGGAAAAAAATAGTTTCCCTCTTTCCTACACCAAGCTACAGATTTATTCCAGACCTTTTGGTAAATTTTGTTTGTTGATTCCTTCCTACTGAGTAGTAGTGTGTTCACTAACTCTGAAGAAAAACCTCATCCTAGCAGCATAGATTTCTTAAAATCTAAGCTGACAGATGAAGGCTTATCAGGTCTGGGTGCTTTAGAGGACCCTGAGTTAAGAGGTCTGGATGTACTAGCAATAAGACTGGAACCTGCCAACTTAGACTCTTTAGGAGCCCAAACCAGCTCCTTCTTGCCCAAAAGGGAGCTATCAATATAAAGATGCACTTCTGGCAGCGAAACTTCTACAGAACTCTTAGAATTAATGAAATCGGAGGGAATGCATAGACCAATCCCCGGCCCCAGCCCTATGTAAGAGCATCTATTGCTGCAGGGTGGTCTCTTGGACTGAGTGAGAAGAATCTTTTTAGTTTGCAATTCTTCCTTGTCGTAAAGAGGTCTGTGTGAGGAGTTCCCCATCTGGTTGTTAGTTTATTGAAGATCTCTTGCGAGAGGGACCATTCTCTGGGATGTATTTGATGTCTGCTTAAGAAGTCTGCCTCCTGATTTAGAACTCCTCTTAGATGGATTGCTGAGATCAACATTTTTCCCTGCCCACAAGAAGATTTTTTTGCGCTATACTCTGTAGGGCCCCGCATCTTGTCCCTCCCTGATGTCTGCCATCGTGTTGTCCGAACGGATCCTCAGATGTCTGCCTCGGATGACCCCCTCTATTTTCTGAAGGGGCTTCAGGATCGCTAAAAGCTCTCTGACATTTGAGGATTGTTGCCTTATCCTCTAAAACCAGGTCCACTACTCTTGTTTAGTGTCCTGGCGACACAAGTGACTGCTACTCCTGGCCTCAGTATATTGGAGGCTGCCTCCCAGGTCTTTTTTAGGAGACCCTCTGCCTTTCTGTCCATTGGATCTCTCAACTGGGTGGCATCTTCAAAAGGCAGAGTCGTACGTTTGGCCACGGGAATGTCTACCCTGAGTATTTCTTCCCAGTCTGTACAGATCTCCTCTGCAAAAGGGGTAGCGCCTCTTGATACCTTTAGATGAAAAGGAGTTTTTGTCTGGCCTGCTCCATTCCTTTTTGATACTTTTCTGCATGTTAACGTGAACTGGGGGAAGGTATGCCTGTGTCTCTTCCCTAAGCCACCAAAGACTTCATCCCGCATTGTGCGTTTTTTTCTGGGCTCTTCCATGCTCAATGTGGCTCTGATAGCCTTAATAACTTCGTAATATCCTAGGGATTAAACTAAATTTTTTAATAATCATCTTTGTAAGAAGATCCTATGGCATCTGCTTGTTCTTCAGGTGCCAAATTTAAAGAACTTTTTTCATAATCAGTGAAATAATAGGGACTGCTTGGTCTCTTTTGCTGTTTCGGAGAAGAGGCCGAAGCTGGACGCGCCTCTTGAGATACTAAGGCCGAGCAGACTTTTTCCCTAATTAAGGTTTTATTGTTGTCCATAAATCCCCTTGATTTTTCCTTAATGATTTTAGCGATACAAAATTTACAAAGAGATTCATCATATGCTGACTGCAGCTTTTTTACGCAAGCCGTGCATTTGTTTAGACAGATTTTTGTGGTTGGTTTCCCCTATAAATGTATAGACTTTCCACACATATATTTAAACCAGTAACTTTTTAGCCAATGGGCTAGATACGACCCCAGAGGTAGTAGCTGGTTTGGTTTTGTCCAGTACTAGAGCACTCATGCTATGAGATACTGCAGAGATGCTGGATAAAGGTCCTGAACACCGCAGGATCCAAACACTGGCGATCACTTTCTCTCAGATTCTATTTTAATTTCAAATTTGCCGCTCTGCAAAGACCCCAACATCAACATGATTGTGTCATCGCGCCGGTCACATGGCCCCGCAGGCTTCGTCCTCCCCAGCACCGACAAGGGGAGTGACAGAACACTGTGCCTGCCATATGCAGGCCTACAAGAACCCTGCTAGCAGTGTCAGGAGCGGAGAGAAAAACCAGCCAGCAGACTGCAAAGCCCACCTGGACCGCAGTGGGGTGGAATCTGGCCCAGGTGAAGCACGCCTGCAGCATCCTGGGTAAAGATCCTCTGGAAGGGAGAACAGCGCCTGCTTACTCCAATCCGGTGTGTCACTCTTCATGATAGAAGCGCCAGCCCCCCTCAGCACCTCTCTGGGATACCTGCCTCCTGGCAAGACAGGAAAAAAGCTGGGGAAGGTGGGAAATCGGGGATGTTTTAATCCTCTGTGTGTGTTCCTGACCCATCAGGAGGAGGTAATCTCAGGAGTGCTGTCGTGGAGTCGATAGGGAAAAGCTCAGTTCTACCTGCCATAAAAGATTGGATCCTTTTTCTTTTGATGTAGTGCATAAAAGCCTGCAGGCGATGGACCCTCAGTAGCAGTTGTACTCTCACTGTTGCCAAGGCCTCATATTTCATTGAAGAGTAGATGTTTCTTAGAAAAGAAGGGCACTGCAAAACTTGGTATCCTCATACCACCAAGAACTTGCCATAGTTTATTATAATCCACACAATCAAAGGCTTTAGAATAATCAATAAAACATAAATAGATTATTTTCTGAAATTCCCTGCCTGCATCTATTATCCAGCAGATATTGGCAATTTGGTCTCTAGTTCCTCTGCCTTTTCTGAACCCAGCTTGTACATTTGGCAACTCTCGCTCCATGAATTGCTGGAGTCTACCTTGCAGGATCTTGAGAATTACCTTACTCGCATGTGAGATAAGGACCACTGGGCGATGGAACATTCTTTAGTGTTTCTATTTTTTGTTATGGGGATATAAATTGATTTTTTCCAATCTGATGGCCATTCTTGTGTTTTCCATAATTGCTGGCATATGGCATTGCATTACCTTGGCAGCATCATCTTTCAAGATACCGTCGTCTCCTGCTGCCTTGTTATAAGCAAGGCTTCTTAAGGCGCATTCAACCTCACTCCTCAGGTTGTCTTGTTCTAATTCACTCACCGCACCGTCATAGCTATCCTCAATATTATTATCCTTCCTATAAAGATCTTCCATATATTCTCGCCAACTTCTCTTGATATCTTCCGCTTCTGTTGGATCCTTGCCATCTTTGCCTGAAATGTACCTCCTATGTTTCTAATTTTCTGGAAGAAGTCTTTTGTCCTTCTTATTCTTTTGTCTTCTTCCACTTCCATGCATTGCATGTTTAGAAATAGTTCCCTTTCCCTTCTGGCTAACCTCTGGTATTGTGCATTTCAGTGGGCATATCTCCGCCTGTCACTGTTTCCTTTTGATTTTTTATGATGTTACAAACTGTCTGGCATAGTGAATTATTTAATGAGATTGCCAAATGTTGAATGCAATGTTTTGACATTTTGATTATAATTGTAGGCTTCTCTCAAAGCTGTCCAATAAGGCATAACTTTCAACACACCCCACCCAAATTTATGTCTTCAAACTGATTTGATCTCTACCTAAGATATTCATGCAATTGTCATAAAAATGACATATTACCTTCAGACGTACCTCGTTCGCAATGAACCTGTATTCACTTGCTGGCTCTTGACAATTTGGTCCAAAAACATAAGAATACAATACCCCAAGTGGTGTCACAGTTTGTTGCGCTATCCTCAGGATTGTGCTATGTAATATTGCTGCAATGTTGTGAACAAAGAAAGGCCACAATTCAGCACAAGGACCAAAAATGTGCAAATCATTGTAGGGCATTTTTTTGTGTTAAAAAGTATGGTTTAAATAATAGTTTTACAATCCCTTCAACGGCAGAGAGAAAGCATCTAGTCTTCCAATATCCCAAAATCTACTGATACTCTACACCAATTCCCAGAAGTCCATGAGTGACTCGACGCGAGCAGCACAGACGTAGAAATAATAATAGATTATCAGAACGACTGCTTTCACATCAATTGGTAGGCAATCACTCGCAGTGTGTATGGCATTAGGAATGATATGAGCAGCGCAGCCAATTCCAACAAAGATTTTCCCAACATGCTCTTGCAAATGCATTAAAGGGGTTGTCCGGCCATAAACATTAAATCTCATTACTTCTGTTTGCCCATTTCCATGCACTTTTTAATATACATTGTGCATGGAAAATGATGCAAACAGAAGTTATTGACTTACTTGTAGGGTGCCCCCCCCCCCCCCCCTGTGTTGCTCCTCGGTTGTCCCTGGTTACGACAAGAACTCTTCTTTTCTTCTTGTTAGGCCAGCAGCAGCTCTCGTCGGCGCGGGGACGAGCCCCTTCTCATCTGCGCATGCGCAGTAGTTCTTTCTTCAGCCAGGACCGCGCTCTTTCTGGAAGCCTTGCAGGGGATGCGCGCCGCCGGTCGGTGCATGCGCAGTACATTCACTTCCTGGTTTCAGATACCAGAGCGGAGTGAGTGTCTGCCTGCCTCTGCTGCTGGACGAGAGGCACCGACGTCATCGGGAGCGTGCACGTCAGAGCATATACAGTGGTGCACCATGGGAGAAGACCCGCTGTGCACCATGCGAGAAGACCCGGGGCGCCATCTTTGAAAATAATTTTTACAAAGTAAAGAAAAAGCTGCTGCAGGTAAGTGGAAAGTGCTATTTAAATAGCTTTTAATGTATCTTTTAAGTGCTTTGTTTTGCAGGTGGCCTCTGCAGAAAAAAAAAATTTACTTTATCTGCAGGACAACCCCTTTAAGTCCTCTCTTTTTAAAGACCCGCAAAATTGGTATTAGCATTGTCAGCACCAAATGCTGCGGTCTTATGATTTAAATTATGTTTCTGCAACACATCAACAATGAAATCACAAATTGTATCTGCTGTTTCACCAGGAAGAGATCGAACTTCTAAGATTCTTATTTCAATGCCCGAAGCGGAGCAAAATATCTGACTAATAGTGGGCACAGTCTGATATCTTGTGGTTAGATGCTTCCGTACACACTGTCAAATAACTGGCATTGTCTAACTTGTCACAATCGCTTCACATGTTGTCCTAGCACATGTGCATTGAGAATCAGAGTTTTTGTATCAATCTGGACATACAGTCCATGGAGCAAAAAACGATTGTGACAGCTGTGTGCTACGCGTTAATGTACCTTCCGCTGCTGCTGGTTTTGCTTCCACCTGTGCGAATTAGACTTTGAGAAAAACGCGATCATTGCTTTTGAAGATGCTTTTGCACTCTGCATCTCTAGGATGAGCTGTAGATGTTAGCCAATGTCTTCCTTGCCACTAAGTGCGACCAAAAATCTTGACCTGCGCGTTACACAATGTTCACACCGCGACACCGTATAGCCTCTTGAATAAAGCACTGATTTAGTCTGCAATGGCAAATAAGTCTGTTTAAGAGTATATTTACAGGTGGTGGAAATGCTGTGGAATGTCCGCAGCTGATTTTACTTCCAAAAAAACTGTAAAAGTCCTTACTATTGGCGTGGATTTTGACGTGTCCGCAGCTGATTACATGCTATGCGGCGCACCCCTCACCTCCTTCAAGGGCATCCCGCTGTCAGCGCTCCTCGGCTTCCGGTTCCCAGTGACTGGCAGTGGCCTCACCTGACTAGTCTGCTGGAAACTGGAGGTCGGGGAGCGCTGACTGTTGGAAGCCTTCAGGGGTGAGCAGCGCACTACATAGTATAAAATTAGCTGCGGATACGCAGCTGATTTCCAATCAAAATCTACACCAATGGTGCAGACTTTACCTGCTTTTTGAGTGCAGAAATGCTGCAGAATCTGCAATGGAAATTTCGACTGTGGACATTGTGCAGCGTTTCCGCCACGTGTAAACATACCCTAAGTCAGCTTGAGGTATGTTGTCACATAAAAAAGTGGCCTTAGTAGTAATAGAGTCCCCTTTATTGGCCTCAGTAGTAATACTATTACTACTGCAGCCGATATTGGGGACATTATACCAGCCCTAGTAGTAATAGTGACCCCATAGTAGCCTCAATACTATGCGCCCCCCTGAGACCAACATACTTACCTCCTCATTTTCAAAGTGCTATTGCTCTTCTACACAGCGCTGCTGTGGTCTGAAATGTGTGCACCCGGACTCCTCCTCCCTTCTCCTCTCCCACTGCAGAACTAACAAGAAGTCGAGGAAGAGGAACCCAAGTGCACACACTGCCGTCAGAGCCTAAGTGATGTGCCCCCGTAGCAGAGCCTAAGTGATTTCCAGCTGGGGAGCTGCAGCAGCATGGCAGGTAATCACCTTCATGGTGGCGAGACGACCCGAAAGCGGCACAAAAGGCTACCGTCCCGCATAAATCGGGACGTCTAGTCACCTTAACTATACATACTACAGGGCTCAGCGCATAATATATGCCCCCTCCCCCCCGCTATACTTACTACAGGACTAAGTGTATAAGTTGTCACCCTCATGCTATAGGTACTACACTTACTGCAGAGATGTGCATAATATACCCCTCTTCTGCTATACGTATTATAATATACTACAGCGCGGTGTATAACTTGCACCCCACCAGTTATATGCACTATTCATACTACAGGGCTCAGTGTGAAATGTGTCCTCTCCTGGTATATATACTATACATAATACAGGGCTCAGTATATAATGTGTCCCCTCCTGCTATATACCCTATACATAATACAGGGCTCAGTATATAATGTGTCCCCTCCAGCTATATATACTATACATACTACAGGGATCAGTGTATAATCTGTCCTCTCCTGGTATATATACTATACATAATACAGGGCTCAGTGTATAATGTGTCCCCTCCTGCTATATATACTATAGGGTTCAGTGTATAATGTGTCCCCTCCTGCTATATATACTATACATACTACAGGGCTCAGTGTATAATGTGTCCCCTCCTGCTATATATACTATACATACAGTCTGAGATAAATCCCTCTCCTTTCTGCCTATACACTGAGAGGAATATATCTTATCTGTGTGTTATGAGCAGCGTGTGTGAGATGGCACATTCTGCGGGGTGACATTTTCACATACAGTCTGAGATAAATCTCTCTATCTGCCTATACACTGAGAGGAATCTATCTGATCTGTTGGTTATGAGCAGTGTGTGTGAGGTGGACATTCTGTGGGGTGACATTTTCACATACAGTCTGAGATAAATCTCTCTCCTATCTGCCTATACAGTGAGAGGAATCTATCTGAGCTGTGTGTTATTAGCAGTGTGTGTGAGGTGGCACATTCTGTGGGGTGACATTTTCACATACAGTCTGAGATAAATCTCTCTATCTGCCTATACACTGAGAGGAACCTATCTGATCTGTGTGTTATGAGCAGTGTGTGTGAGGTGGCATATTCTGTGGGGTGACATTTTCACATAGAGACTGAGATAAATCTCTCTCCTATCTGCCTATACACTGTGAGGAATCTATCTGATCTGTGTGTTATGAGCAGTGTGTGTGAGGTGGACATTCTGTGTAGTGGCATTTTCACATACAGTCTGAGATAAATCTCTCTATCTGCCTATACACTGAGAGGAATCTATCTGATCTGTTGGTTATGAGCAGTGTGTGTGAGGTGGACATTCTGTGGGGTGACATTTTCACATACAGTCTGAGATAAATCTCTCTCCTATCTGCCTATACAGTGAGAGGAATCTATCTGATCTGTGTGTTATGAGCAGTGTGTGTGAGGTGGCATATTCTGTGGGGTGACATTTTCACATAGAGACTGAGATAAATCTCTCTCCTATCTGCCTATACACTGTGAGGAATCTTTCTGATCTGTGTGTTATGAGCAGTGTGTGTGAGGTGGACATTCTGTGTAGTGGCATTTTCACATACAGTCTGAGATAAATCTCTCTCCTATCTGCCTATACACTGAGAGGAATCTATCTGATCTGTTGGTTATGAGCAGTGTGTGTGAGGTGGACATTCTGTGGGGTGACATTTTCACATACAGTCTGAGATAAATCTCTCTCCTATCTGCCTATACAGTGAGAGGAATCTATCTGATCTGTGTGTTATGAGCAGTGTGTGTGAGGTGGCACATTCTGTGGGGTGACATTTTCACATACAGTCTGAGATAAATCTCTCTATCTGCCTATACACTGAGAGGAACCTATCTGATCTGTGTGTTATGAGCAGTGTGTGTGAGGTGGCATATTCTGTGGGGTGACATTTTCACATACAGTCTGAGATAAATCTCTCTATCTGCCTATACACTGAGAGGAATCTATCTGATCTGTGTGTTATGAGCAGTGTGTGTGAGGTGGACATTCTGTGGGGTGACATTTTCACATACAGTCTGAGATATATCTCTTTCCTATCTGCCTATACAGTGAGAGGAATCTATCTGATCTGTGTGTTATGAGCAGTGTGTGTGAGGTGGCACATTCTGTGGGGTGACATTTTCACATACAGTCTGAGATAAATCGCTCTCCTTTCTGCCTATACACTGTGAGGAATCTATCTGATCTGTGTGTTATGAGCAGTGTGTGTGAGGTGGACATTCTGTGCAGTGGCATTTTCACATACAGTCTGAGATAAATCTCTCTCCTATCTGCCTATACACTGAGAGGAATCTATCTGATCTGTGTGTTATGAGCAGCGTGTGAGAGGTGGACATTCTGTGGGGTGACATTTTCACATACAGTCTGAGATAAATCTCTTTCCTATCTGCCTATACACAGAGAGGAATCTATCTGATCTGTGTGTTATGAGCAGCGTGTGTGAGGTGGCACATTCTGTGGGATGACATTTTCACATAGAGTCTGAGATAAATCTTTCTCCTATCTGCCAATACAGTGAGAGGAATCTATCTGAGCTGTGTGTTATGAGCAGTGTGTGTGAGGTGGCACATTCTGTGGGGTGACATTTTCACATACAGTCTGAGATAAATCTCTCTATCTGCCTATACACTGAGAGGAATCTATCTGATCTGTGTGTTATGAGCAGCGTGTGTGAGGTGGCACATTCTGTGGGATGACATTTTCACATAGAGTCTGAGATAAATCTTTCTCCTATCTGCCAATACAGTGAGAGGAATCTATCTGAGCTGTGTGTTATGAGCAGTGTGTGTGAGGTGGCACATTCTGTGGGGTGACATTTTCACATACAGTCTGAGATAAATCTCTCTCCTTTCTGCCTATACACTGTGAGGAATCTATCTGATCTGTGTGTTATGAGCAGTGTGTGTGAGGTGGACATTCTGTGTAGTGGCATTTTCACATACAGTCTGAGATAAATCTCTCTATCTGCCTATACACTGAGAGGAATCTATCTGATCTGTTGGTTATGAGCAGTGTGTGTGAGGTGGACATTCTGTGGGGTGACATTTTCACATACAGTCTGAGATAAATCTCTCTCCTATCTGCCTATACAGTGAGAGGAATCTATCTGATCTGTGTGTTATGAGCAGTGTGTGTGAGGTGGCACATTCTGTGGGGTGACATTTTCACATACAGTCTGAGATAAATCTCTCTATCTGCCTATACACTGAGAGAAACCTATCTGATCTGTGTGTTATGAGCAGTGTGTCTGAGGTGGCATATTCTGTGGGGTGACATTTTCACATACAGTCTGAGATAAATCTCTCTATCTGCCTATACACTGAGAGGAATCTATCTGATCTGTGTGTTATGAGCAGTGTGTGTGAGGTGGCACATTCTGTGGGGTGACATTTTCACATACAGTCTGAGATAAATCGCTCTCCTTTCTGCCTATACACTGTGAGGAATCTATCTGATCTGTGTGTTATGAGCAGTGTGTGTGAGGTGGACATTCTGTGCAGTGGCATTTTCACATACAGTCTGAGATAAATCTCTCTCCTATCTGCCTATACACTGAGAGGAATCTATCTGATCTGTGTGTTATGAGCAGCGTGAGAGGTGGACATTCTGTGGGGTGACATTTTCACATACAGTCTGAGATAAATCTCTTTCCTATCTGCCTATACACAGAGAGGAATCTATCTGATCTGTGTGTTATGAGCAGCGTGTGTGAGGTGGCACATTCTGTGGGATGACATTTTCACATAGAGTCTGAGATAAATCTTTCTCCTATCTGCCAATACAGTGAGAGGAATCTATCTGAGCTGTGTGTTATGAGCAGTGTGTGTGAGGTGGCACATTCTGTGGGGTGACATTTTCACATACAGTCTGAGATAAATCTCTCTATCTGCCTTTACACTGAGAGGAATCTATCTGATCTGTGTGTTATGAGCAGCGTGTGTGAGGTGGCACATTCTGTGGGATGACATTTTCACATAGAGTCTGAGATAAATCTTTCTCCTATCTGCCAATACAGTGAGAGGAATCTATCTGAGCTGTGTGTTATGAGCAGTGTGTGTGAGGTGGCACATTCTGTGGGGTGACATTTTCACATACAGTCTGAGATAAATCTCTCTCCTTTCTGCCTATACACTGTGAGGAATCTATCTGATCTGCGTGTTATGAGCAGTGTGTGTGAGGTGGACATTCTGTGTAGTGGCATTTTCACATACAGTCTGAGATAAATCTCTCTCCTATCTGCCTATACACTGAAAGGCATCTATCTGAACTGCATGATAAGCAGTGTGCGAGAGGTGGACATTCTGTGGGGTGACATTTTCCCATACAGTCTGTTATAAATCTCTCTATCTGCCTATACACTGAGAGGAATCTATCTGTTCTGTGTGTTATGAGCAGCGTGTGAGAGGTGGCACATTCTGTGGGGTAACATTTTCACATACAGTCTGAGATAAATCTCTCTCCTATCTGCCTATACAGTGAGAGGAATCTATCTGAGCTGTGTGTTATGAGCAGCGTGTGAGAGGTGGACATTCTGTGGGGTGACATTCACATACAGTCTAAGATAAATCTCTCTTCTATCTGCCTATACACTGAGAGGAATCTATCTAATCTGTGTGTTATGAGCAGCGTGTGAGAGGTGGACATTCTGTGGGGTGACATTTTCACATACAGTCTGAGATAAATCTCTCTCCTTTCTGCCTATAGACTGTAAGGAATCTATCTGATCTGTGTGTTATGAGCAGTGTGTGGGAAGTGGACATTCTGTGTAGTGGCATTTTCACATACAGTCTTAGATAAATCTTTCTCCTATCTGCCTATACACTGAGAGGAATCTATCTGATCTGTGTGTTCTGAGCAGCGTGTGTGAGGTGGCACATTCTGTGGGGTGACATTTTCACATACAGTCTTAGATAAATCTCTTTCCTATCTGCCTATACACAGAGAGGAATCTATCTGATCTGTGTGTTATAAGCAGTGTGTGTGAGGTGGCACATTCTGTGTAGTGGCATTTTCACATACATAAATCTCTCTCCTATCTGCCTATACACTGAGAGGAATCTATCTGATCTGTGTGTTATGAGCAGCGTGTGAGAGGTGGACATTCTGTGGGGTGACATTTTCACATACAGTCTGAGATAAATCTCTTTTGTATCTGCCTATACACAGAGAGGACTCTATCTGATCTGTGTGTGATGAGCAGCGTGTGTGAGATGGCACATTCTGTGGGGTGACATTCTCTCTCCTATCTGACTATACACTGAGAGGCATCTATCTGAACTGTATGATGAGCAGTGTGCGAGAGGTGGACATTCTGTGGGGTGACATTTTCACATACAGTCTGAGATAAATCTCTCTTCTATCTGCCTATACACTGAGAGGAATTTATCTGATCGGTGTGTTATGAGCAGCGTGTGAGAGGTGGACATTCTGCGGGCGTGACATTTTCACATACAGTCTAAAATAAATCTCTCTATCTGCCTATATACTGAGAGGAATCTATCTGAGCTGTGTTATGAGCAGCGTGTTTGAGGTGGCACATTCTGTATGGTGGCATTTAAACATACAGTCTGAGATAAATCTCTCTCCCATCTGCCTATACACTGAGAGGAATCTATCTGATCTGTGTGTTATGAGCAGCGTGTGTAAGGTGGACATTCTGTGGGGTGACATTTTCACATACAGTCTGAGATAAATCTCTCTATCTGCCTATACACTGAGAGGAATCTATCTGAGCTGTGTGTTATGAGCAGCGTGTGAGAGGTGGACATTCTGTGGGGTGACATTTTCACATACAGTCTGAGATAAATCTCTCTCCTATCTGCCTATACACTGAGAGGAATCTATCTGATCTGTGTTATGAGCAGCGTGTGTGAGGTGGACATTCTGCGGGGTGGCATTTTCACATACAGTCTGAGATAAATCTCTCTATCTGCCTATACACTGAGAGGAATCTATCTGATCTGTGTTATGAGCAGCGTGTGTGAGGTGGACATTCTGTGGGGTGACATTTTCACATAAAGTCTGAGATAAATCTCTCTATCTGCCTATACACTGAGAGGAATCTATCTGATCTGTGTGTTATGAGCAGCGTGTGTGAGGTGGCACATTCTGTGGGGGTGACATTTTCACATACAGTCTGAGATAAATCTCTCTCCTTTCTGCCTATACACTGTGAGGAATCTATCTGATCTGTGTGTTATGAGCAGCGTGTGAGAGGTGGACATTCTGTGTAGTGGCATTTTCACATACAGTCTGAGATAAATCTCTCTATCTGCCTATACACTGAGAGGAATCTATCTGATCTGTGTGTTATGAGCAGTGTGTGTGAGGTGGACATTCTGCGGGGTGGCATTTTCACATACAGTCTAAGATAAATCTCTCTATCTGCCTATACACTGAGAGGAATCTATCTGATCTGTGTTCTGAGCAGCGTGTGTGAGGTGGACATTCTGTGGGGTGACATTTTCAAAAATCTACCTTTTTAGTTTTAACGAGGAATTATTATTTCCTTTTAAAATTCAATTGTTTTCTTATTTGTTTTTCACAAATCTTTTTAATTTAATTTTTTTATTTTATATACGTCGCATGGTTACCTCCCCGTGGTGTTTCCTGGGTAACGCAAAGAAGCGTGCAAAATGGTGAACATATTTTTTTCCTCGGTGTCTCTAAAGTAACCACGACTTCATAAGATTTTCCGTGTGAACACCAGATAAACACCAGTACCAAATTAACTCGGGCGAAGCCGGGTATATCAGCTAGTATACTATACATACTACAGGGCTCAGTGTATAATGTGCTCCCTCCTGATATATATACTATACATAGTACAGGGCTCAAGTGTATAATGTGCCCCTCTCCTGCTATATATACTATACATACTACAGGGATCAGTGTATAATGCGTCCTCCTCCTGCTATATATACTATACATACTACAGGGCTCAGTGTATAATGTACTCCCTCCTGATATATATACTATACATACTGCAGGGCTCAGTGTATAATGTGCCCCTCTCCTGCTATATATACTATACATACTACAGGGCTCAGTGTATAATGTGTCCTTCTCCTGCTATATATACTATACATACTACAGGGCTCAGTGTATAATGTGTCCTTCTCCTGCTATATATACTATACATACTACAGGGCTCAGTGTATAATGTGTCCTTCTCCTGCTATATATACTATACATACTACAGGGCTCAGTGTATAATGTGTCCCCTTCTGCTATATATACAATACATACTACAGGGCTCAGTGTATAATGTGTCCCCTCCTGCTATATATACTATACATACTACAGGGCTCAGTGTATAATGTGTCCCCTCCTGCTATATATACTATACATACTACAGGGCTCAGTGTATAATGTGTCCCCTCCTGCTATATATACTATACATACTACAGGGCTCAGTGTATAATGTGTCCCCTCCTGCTATATATACTATACATACTACAGGGCTCAGTGTATAATGTGTCCCCTCCTGCTATATATACTATACATACTACAGGGCTCAGTGTATAATGTGTCCCCTCCTGCTATATATACTATACATACTACAGGGCTCAGTGTATAATTTGTCCCCTCCTGCTATATATACTATACATACTACAGGGCTCAGTGTATAATGTGCTCCCCTCTTGCTATATATACTATACATACTACAGGGCTCAGTGTATAATGTGTCCCCTCCTGCTATATACTATACATACTACAGGACTCAGTGTATAATGTGTCCCCTCCTGCTATATATACTATACATACCACAGAGATCAGCGTATAATGTCCCCCTACTGCTATATATACTATACATACTACAGGGATCAGTGTATAATGTGTCCCCTCCTGCTATATATACTATACATACTACAGGGCTCAATGTATAATGTGCCCCCTCCTGCTATATATACAATACATACTACAGGGCTCAATGTATAATGTGCCCCCTCCAGCTATATATACTATACATACTACAGGGCTCAGTGTATAATGTGCTCCCCTCCTGCTATATATACAATACATACTACAGGGCTCAGTGTATAATGTGTCCTCTCCTGGTATATATACTATACATAATACAGGGCTCAGTGTATAATGTGTCCCCTCCTGCTATATATACTATACATAATACAGGGCTCAGTGTATAATGTGTCCCCTCCTGCTATATATACTATACATACTACAGGGCTCAGTGTATAATGTGTCCCCTCCTGCTATATACCCTATACATACTACAGGGCTCAGTGTATCATATACCTCCTTCCGCTTTATGTACTATACATGTTACAGGGCTCAGTGGTTGTGGAAACATTACATTGAAGAACTGATAATCCATAGTAACACCGCTAGGACCCTGGATGCTCTGTAGTAGAAGGCGCCGCGGACCCCACAGCAGCCCCTCTGGCCCATCGCCAGGTCTGTAGTAGGAGGCGCCGTGGACCCCACAGCAGCCCCTCTCTCCCAACGCTAGGACCCTGGCTGGTCTGTAGTAGGGGGTGCCGCGGACCCCACAGCAGCCCCTCTCCACCACCGCCAGGACACTGGTTGGTCTGTAGTAGGAGGCGCCGCGGACCCCACAGCATTCCCTCTTCTCCACCGCCAGGACCCCGGCTGGTCTGTAGTAGGAGGCGCCGTGGACCCCACAGCATTCCCTCTTCTCCACCGCTAGGACCCTGGCTGGTCTGTAGTAGGAGGCGCCGTGGACCCCACAGCAGCCCCTCTCCACCACCGCTAGGACCCTGGATACTCTGTAGTAGAAGATGCCGCAGACCCCACAGCAACCCCTTTCCCCCACTGCTAGGACCCTGACTGGTCTGTAGTAGAAGGTGCCGCAGACCCCACAGCAGCCCCTCTCCCCCACCGCCAGGACCCCGGCTGGTCTGTAGTATGAGGCGCCGCGGACCCCACAGCAGCCCCTCTCCAGGACCCTGGCTGATCTGTAGTAGGAGGCGCCGCGGAACCAATACAGGCCCCTCTCGCCCACCGCCAGGTCTGTAGTAGGAGGCGCCATAGACCCCACTGCAGCCCCTCTCTCCCACCGCTAGGACCCTGGCTGCTCTGTAGTAGGAGGTGCCACAGACCCCACAGGAGCCTCTCTCCCCCACCGCTAGGATCCCAGCTGGTCTGTAGTAGGAGGCACCACGGACGCCACAGCAGCCCCTCTGCACCACTGCCAGGACCCCTGCTGGTCTGTAGTAGGAGGCTCGCAGACCCCACAGCAGCCCCTCCGGCCCACCGCCAGCCAGGTCTGTAGTAGGAGGCGCCGCGGACACCACAGCAGCCCCTCTTCCCCACCGCCAGGACCCCGACGGGTCTGTAGTAGGAGGAGCCACAGCAGCCCCTCTTCCTTACCGCCAGGACCCCGACTGGCCTGTAGTAGGAGGCGCGCAGACCCCACAGCAGCCCCTCTTCCCCACTGCTAGGACCCCGGGTGGTCTGTAGTAGGAGGCGCCGCGGACCCCACAGCAGCCCCTCTTCCCCACCGCTAGGACCCCAGCTGGTCTGTAGTAGGAGACGCCGCGGACCCCATAGCAGCCCCTCTTCCCCACCGCTAGGACCCCAGCTGGTCTGTAGTAGGAGACGCCGCGGACCCCATAGCAGCCCCTCCTCCCCACCGCTAGGACCCCAGCTAGTCTGTAGTAGGAGGAACCACGGACGCCACAGCAGCCCCTCTTCACCACCGCTAGGACCCCAGCTGTTCTGTAGTAGGAGACGCCGCGGACCCCATAGCAGCCCCCTCCGGCCCACCGCCAGGTCTGTAGTAGGAGGCGCCGCGGACCCCATAGCAGCCCCTCTTCCCCACCGCTAGGACCCCAGCTGGTCTGTAGTAGGAGACGCCGCGGACCCCATAGCAGCCCCTCTTCCCCACCGCTAGGACCCCAGCTGGTCTGTAGTAGGAGACGCCGCGGACCCCATAGCAGCCCCTCCTCCCCACCGCTAGGACCCCAGCTGGTCTGTAGTAGGAGGCACCACGGACGCCACAGCAGCCCCTCTCCACCACCGCTAGGACCCCAGCTGGTCTGTAGTAAGAACACCGCGGACCCCATAGCAGCCCCCTCCTGCCCACCGCCAGGTCTGTAGTAGGAGGCGCTGTGTACCCCATAGCAGCTCCTCTTCCCCACCCGCAGGTCTGTAGTAGGAGGCGCCGTGGACCCCACAGCAGCTCCTCTTCCCCACCCGCAGGTCTGTAGTAGGAGGCGCCGTGGACCCCACAGCAGCCCCTCTTCCCCACCGCTAGGACCCCGGCAGGTCTGTAGTAGGAGGCGCCGCGGACCCCACAGCAGCCCCTCCTCCCTACCCGCAGGTCTGTAGTAGGAGGCGCTGTGGACCCCATAGCAGCCCCTCTTCCCCACCCGCAGGTCTGTAGTAGGAGGCGCCGTGGACCCCACAGCAGCCCCTCTTCCCCACCCGCAGGTCTGTAGTAGGAGGCGCCGCGGACCCCACAGCAGCCCCTCTTCCCCACCCGCAGGTCTGTAGTAGGAGGCGCCGCGGACCCCACAGCAGCCCCTCTTCCCCACCCGCAGGTCTGTAGTAGGAGGCGCCGCGGACCCCACAGCAGCCCCTCTTCCCCACCCGCAGGTCTGTAGTAGGAGGCGCCGCGGACCCCACAGCAGCCCCTCTTCCCCACCCGCAGGTCTGTAGTAGGAGGCGCCGCGGACCTCACAGCAGTTCCTCCCGTCCACGCTGCGCATCCCGGCTGATCTGACAGGAATAACGGTCGCGCGCCGCAAGTATAACGGAGCTCACACCCTGACGGCCTCGGTCCACGGCGGCATCTGTGGGCCGCGGGGCTGTGAGTCCCGTCCGCCGCCCTCTACTCACGGCCCACCACCCAGCTGTCTGAGCTCAGCCCGCCGTCCGCCCCTCACGGCCCGTCAGCCCGCCGCCTCCCCTCACAGATCCCACCCGCCAATCCCGAGCCGCTACACTGACAGCTGCAGCCAATGAGCGGCCGCCGCCCCCTCACACAGCGGACTGTACGAGGCGGCTCCCCGCTTCCTCCGTTCTCCTCACCAACATGCTCCGTCTCGGGAGATCGCAGCTCCTCCAGCAGATCGTCCTGCTAAACCGAAAACCTTACTGGAGGGCGGCGGCGCTGCGGGCGGCCCTCAGCGGGGACGGGGCCGGCGCGGGGAGAGGCCGGGCGCCGCTGGCGCAGCTCAGAGCCTTCTGCTCCAAACCCGAGGAGCCCGCGGAGCAGGAGGCGCAGAAGTCCGCCGAAGGGCCGGAGAGCGCCGGGGCTGTCGAGAGCGACAAGTCCAAGGAGGACAAGTGAGTGCAGGCCGCAGGGAGGGGAGCATGGCGGCTGCTGGCCCCTTCATCCACAGCTCGGCCTAACGTGTTGTATGTAGTAAGCCCTCCAGTGTAGTATGTAGCATGTTATGTGTTGTATGTAGTAAGCCCTCCAGTTAGATGTAGTATGTAGCATGTTATATGTAGCATGTTGTATGTAGTAAGCCCTCCAGTTAGGTGTTGTATGTAGCATGTTGTATGTAGCGTGTTGTATGACCTGTATGTTTCCCCGTCTGCGTTGGGGGTTGTACGGAGCCTTCAGCGCAGATGATCCGGTACGATGGAGCTCGCTGCGCCATTGTGTCTGGTAAAGCGCCAATCGGGATGCCAGACGCCGCGTGTTCTCCATCATCGCCACCCGGAGCTGCCACAGGTGTGAGGGGCACCCGCTTTCTTAGGCCACTCTCACAGGGTCAGGCTGGCGTGCCGGGTCGCCCGCGGGGCAGTGGTAAACGCTCCCTCCAGGCTCTGTTACACGGGACGGCCCGTTGGGCGCAGATGCCTGACCTGTCACCCCAGCGATGAGCGCTGTAGAACACGCCGCCCTGCGTGGAGATCGCCCGCTATACCGGTCCTCCGCCGTGATGGACACACCGGCTCTATTCAATGTCCTGTGTCTGGAAACGAGTGTAGTAACATAAAAGGGGTCGTACCGCCATGAACTCCTATCACCTCGCCCCAGGATGGATCTGACCGCTGGGGTTCTCGCCTCCACAACCCCCACTGATTCTGCGAATGGCGGTCCTGTGTCCGCTCTATTTCTTCCTGCAGCTTCACGGTGGCTAGAGCCGATAGTGGGCAACGTGGCGCCTCGGTGGCTAGAGCCGATAGTGGGCAACGCGGCGCCTCGGTGGCTAGAGCCGATAGTGGGCAACGCGGCGCCTCGGTGGCTAGAGCCGATAGTGGGCAACGCGGCGCCTCGGTGGCTAGAGCCGATAGTGGGCAACGCGGCGCCTCGGTGGCTAGAGCCGATAGTGGGCAACGCGGCGCCTCGGTGGCTAGAGCTGATAGTGGGCAACGCGGCGTCTTTTTACACAACGCAGACATGTGGCTTCTTGGTGTGGTCTCTGTGTTGGGGGGGGGGGGCTACGTGAATTTCTCCACTGACTGGTGTTTGATCCAGTGCCTCGGAGTTCTGCCGTGTAATAAACTGCCGGATTGACGTCAGTACAATCCCATTAGCGTGCCTGGTACTATTGTACCTTGTCACCACCAGAAGCTAGGGGTTTGACAGGGCTTGCATGGAGGAACGCCCCTGTCACATCCCTAGCTCCCGATTGGCTGAATTCTGCCAGGTCCTAGCAGCAGCGTCTGTAGTGATGTTTGCCTGGCCTGGAGGGTTAGGGTTGGTTTTCCTGTTAGGCTTACATGATTAGCTCTACATGCTGCCATGTTACAGCTGTATATAGAGACATGTGTTACACCTGTAACATGGAAGCATTTAGAGGTAATAATCTGAGCCTAACCGAAACACCTCCCCCCCCCCCCCCCCCCTCCCCCCTAACTCGCCAGGCAAACATCAATACAAACTGCGCCTGGGGAACATACACCTCTCCGCCGCTGGCACCACTGACCTCCACCATGCTGCGGGTGTCAGCCGTGTGTGACACTGCTTCCGGCAAAGTGCTCTGCTGCTCACGCTCGGCCCCACCGCTGCTCAGCAGTGCTGACATGTGGCGACCGGCGGCTCTCTCTGCTGTCTTCTCCCCCACTGCATTAGGAGCCGGCCGGCCGATTACCTTTTCCAGTCCGGGGAGATTGACAGTGGGCCAGGTAATGGGATCGGAGGTGGGAGAATGCAGCCGCCAGGGAGAGTGACAGATGAGCCGGTAAAGGGGAGCGGAGTTCATCAGCTTCCTCCACGACGGTGAGAGTGACAGCGGGGCAGGTAAGGGGAGATGTGAGGCCACAGTGACAGCAGTGCTGCCGGAAGGGCGCCGCCGGCTACAGTCAGACCGGGGTCACTCACATCACGAGACCGCAGTGCTGAGTGGCAGGACCTGTGAGGCCAAGGAAGGGGGGCCAGCCTTGCAGCCAATCACAAACGGGGTGTCACCGGCCTTTCAAGAACCCTTAATCTTGTCTCCCACCACCACGTCCGGTGTTGACAAGCTGCAGTAGTAGCAGCGTGGCCTTAGATGGCAGAATACTCCTTTTCTGTTTCCAGGTGTCATCATCGCCATTGTTATTTTTCCAGGTTTTGTTCACATCGGAACCTTTCAGGCACAGAATTCCGGACAGAAAAAGGCAGGGTTTTGCTCGGGTTTCTGACAAGCGGCTCGATGTTTTTCCGGACAAACCTGAAGAGCCTCATTGTAGTTGGTGGAGTCTGTTGGGCGCCATTCCTGCCTGTTATGAGCCAAGCTCAGCACTTGTTTACAATGTTTGGCTTCTATGCCGGAGCCAAAATAATGGAAAGAAGGGCTCCAGACTGGAAAAAAATACCAAGGAGCCATCAGCTTCTAGACAGATACATTGAGGAGCCCAATAAAACTTCAGTTGACCGGTGATGTCGGGGCTCTCTGACAGCGTGCACACTGTGGCTACATGTTGTCCTGGCATCCCTATACACCAAAGGACTGACTCAGCCGACAGGCAGCGGGTCTGCGGTGCTCACTGTGTTCTTCATCATGTAATGAGGCCAGCATAGATTCCCCAGTTGGTTGTAGCCAGGACAAGGGGGCCAAGACCTTGCCGGGTGCGGCAAGGACGCGGCAGCAGCGGCTTCTGTACACAGACTGTTCAGCCCGGCAGTAGGGCTAGTCACATATGATGATGACAAGAATGTAATTTTTTGTTACCCTATGCAAATTCCTGAGTGACTACTTTGGATGCTCCGAACAACAGATACAGGTGTGACAGACGTTTTATGGAAATTATACAAACAAGGTGGAGGGCAGCCTCAACCGGTATCAGTGTATCTTGACGTCACCGGAAGCTAGGGATCTGACAGGAGGAACGCCCCTCTCCCACCCCTAGCTCCTGATAGGGTCAAGAGCTAAAGGTCCTGGAAGGAGGTAAACTGCCTCCGTGTGTTAGCCTTAGGATGTGCTGTGCTGCAGCTAACCGCCTGTCCTCCGGCCTGCCAGCTGTCCTCCTGTTTCAGCTGTAGGCTGTAAGTGTCGGGTACCGCTGTCGGCTACTTGCTGTGTTGCTGCAGTGGGTGGACGGCGTGTGCGAGTTCGGGGACCGCCGCCGCTCTGTCCTCCCTGCTGCCGAGCCAAATACAGCTACGGAGTGGTGATGGGGGGGGGGGGGTGATTTCGGGGACCGCCGCCATTGTGTCCTCCCTGCTGCCGACTGCTAATACAAGGGAAGGGCTTTGAGCTGGGACAATGTTCGCCTGCAGCTGGGGCTGGGAGGCAACGGAGTGCGGCTGGAGCGGGGGCGGAGTCTTCTAATACACGAATATAATTAAGTATTGCAGTGTATTATAAACCCTATTATAAAAGCTGAGCCTCATAGGCCACCGTAGCTGGCGATATTCAAGCTTCCGGGTGCCATAGCAGGGGGATCACATTGCAGGGGTCCAATGGGTGAGAGAGCCCTCTCCTGTCAGCATTTTACACTGACCGCAACATACAAAGGGTTGACCAGCGGGAATAAGAGGTTTCTTTGGTGTCCGTGGTTTAAGCAGGTGCCAGGCTGTTATCCAACAGCTAAGCTCCTGCTCACCCTGGCACGGGACACCAGGCTTCTGATGCAGTGCTGTTAAAAGTCGGCGCATCAGACTAAGGCCTCATGTCCACGGGGAAAATCGGGCCCGCGGACATGAGGGCTGAAAATAAGAATAAATCAGAATAAACTTACCTCCCGCCCGCTCCGGATCCTTCCTTCGCTGCGGTGTCATCTTCTCTGCGTCGCGGCCGGATCTTCTTTCTTCGGCCCGGCGGATGCGCAGGATGACGTCGGTGACGTGCCCTGCGCATGCGCCGGCCCGAAGAAAAAAGATCCGGCCGCGACGGAGAGAAGATGGCGCCGCGGCGAAGAGAAGAACCGGAGCGGGTGAGTAAATTCCGATTTTTGTCTCCCGCGGATCCGGACGGCTTCCATAGGCTTCAATAGAAGCCCGCGGGAGCCGTCCCCGCGGGAGACCCGCATGAAAATGGAGCATGGTCCAGATTTTTTCATGCTCCATTTTTAAAAAAATCCCTTTTATTGACGATCCGCGGGTATTTATCTACCTGCGGGTGGTCAATGCATCCCTATGGGGTGCGGATCCGCGGGCAGGAGAAGAGTTAAAATCCGCTGCGGATTTTAATTCTTCTTTTGCCCGTGGACATGAGGCCTAAAGCCCCTCAACGGCCGCTGTCAAAAGGCATATGAGTGGTTGTTAAGGGGTTAAAGTGGTATTCCGTTTAAGCAAAGTTGCAGTGTGGTTCTGCTTTGGATTTTGTGTCTGTAGCTCTATAAACCATCGCCTTCCGGTACTCCAGAAGTACCTCTCCCCAGGCTCCCCAGCAGTACAGGTTGGGCTCGCTCTGTAGGAATGACCAGGGACGGCTTGTTTTCTATTGGTCTGTCAGGATCAGATTACTGGCCAATGGCTGGGCAGCGGTTAGGGGGGCGTACGCAGGAAGTACAGAGGGGAGTTGTGCAAAATGTCGTTTTAAGCTGCATATAAGCAGGGATACTGGGGCCGTCTGGAAAATAGTGATGTGGGGAATCCTCAGAGACTGAAGGCAGGATATGAAGGTAATGGCCGTGTGATTTATACCCGTAACCAGCTGGCATAAAGATGGCACAACCACTGCCCATATCTGGATTTTTTGAAATCTGGCTTCACAACTGGAATGCCCCTTTAAGGCTGAGTGCACACGGGAGTATTTGCATTGCGGAATCCCGAGTGAGCGTCCGCCTCCAGATTCTGCAGCAGATACTGCCCATAAACATGCTATGGAAAGTCGCTTTTCCATGTCCACAAGCGGAAATCAATTGCGATTTTCTGTTCACGGAGGGAAAATTTCAGCATGCCCTATTTCAGCGCGGATTCCGTGTGAATGGCTTCCATTAAAGTCAGTCTAATCTGCGATCCTTCCGCAATCATCATTGGAAAGTTGGCGGAATCTGTGTTATCACCTAGTGACGATGCGGCAAAATCTGCCGACCGTACATTCGCACTACCAGAGAGGTATGCAGGGGTCACCGGCTGGGCACAGGGTCAGATCCCGCATGTGGAATCCAACCTGGTCCAGTGCATCATCCCATTGTATCATCTCCTTGGTCTTGAAGCCAAGAATACTATGTGGTGTTTGAATTTCTATTTTTTTATTTTTTTTGACCCCCCCCCCCCCCCCCCCTTCCTCCACCGGGGACAGAATCTGAAGTATGACTTTGGGTGCTGGGAATGTTTTCTGGTGTCCTTCATTCTCACTGTTCTTCCGCAGACGCACTGATTCCCAGCCACCTCTTCTAACATGGCCTTAGTACTTCTCTAACTACCTGATGACACCATTCATTAGTACTTCACTCTACTTTGAGATTGGTGAGCACGGCTCACCTGAGCGTTGCTGGCCAATCCAAGGGCAGCGTGGAGTAGGGCTGGGCAATTAATCACTTTAATTTGGTTAGTTGCAATCCTAACTTTCATTGCAATCGTGAAATCAGTATTAGCAGCGCCCCTCATGGGCCGGACTTGTATCAGCCCGAAGGGAAGCTGCTGAGCAGAGACAGAGAGGGAATCGGGCGTTGATCTCATTGGCCAAGCCTTGATTCCTGCACGGTCTGCGGACTCATTAGTGTCCTGTACAGCATCACAGAGGAAGAAGCTGCATGGGGGATGATGACCAGGATATATTAAGGATATATTTTGATGTGTATGGGATTTTTATTAAGTAAAAAAAAAAGTGCCTTAGTATTTTTAGCTTGTTTAGCAAAATATAATTAAAATCAAAAATTGAGAGGAGATTGACAGAAATGGTGATTCGCATCCTTGAGTTTATTTTCGCTTGTAAAACTTCCATTTTTCTTTAAACAGATTTTTTTTTTTTCTTTGCAGAAAAGGTAAAGAAGGACTTCTACCGAGTTTGGAAGACTTGCTCTTCTACACCATTGCTGAAGGACAAGAAAAGATCCCAGTTCATAAATTCATCACTGTAAGTTACTATTTATTGTATCTGATACGTTAATGGATGTACTGTGGGGGGCGAGGGGTGAGGGGGCACTACATCTGCTCTAGTATATTTTTATTGATGTGAATAAACCTTTAACCCCTTGAGTGGCGGGTTTCCTACCACCCTGTCGTGCCCACCAGGGCAGGTTTTTTAAAATGGTCTAATCATTGAATTTCAACTAATTTTGCAGTTGCGTCTCAAGAGCCATAACTTTTTCATTTTTCCATTGACATGGCCATATGAGGGCTTGTTTTTTGCGGGACAAGTTGTGATTTTTTAAACAGGGGGGAGGAAAAAAAGAAATGGGGAAAAAAGAAAAAAAGGGGCCATGTCATTAAGGGGTTAAATAATGTATTAACTTCCTTCTCTGGGTCATTACGACGCATGGATACCACATGTGTGATTGTATTTTTGATTTTTTACAAAGTAAAGGGAGACAAGTGTTTTTATTATTTTTTTAATAATTTTTTTACTTTTTTTTTTTTAATTAAAAAAATTTTTTTTTTTTGTCCCTTTAGGGGACTTCCACAGGGACCCATCAGGACCCCTGATCACATTCCGGGGGTCCGATGGTGACAGCCCTTTACATGCTGCAGTGACAACCCTTTACATGCTGCAGTCACATAGACTGCAGCATGTAAAGGGTTAACACAGCAGAGATCGGAGGTTTTCTCTGATCTCTGCTGTAAGAGCAGGTACCTAGCTGTCCTCTGACAGCTAACAACCAGCTCTCCCTGCCACAGAGACCATCGGCTGGCTTCTGACAAGCCGATGGTCTCTATGGCAACCTGTAAACAAAGCAGGAGGTTGCCGACATGTCGGCAATATCTTCTGCTGGTTTTTCAAAGCCCTTGCACTGCTCTGTGTGGGTCTGTGCACGCAGAGCACACTGTCACAGCTTGTGGCATTGTGCTCTGCAGCTCCCATAGTGATACATAGCCCGGAAATCTTCCGGGCTATGTTGCTATGAGCAGTGGAGCTCGTCCCGGAAAATTTCCGGGCGTGCCACTCAAGGGGTTAAAGGGGCTGCCTTATGATTAAGTATTAATTTGTGATCATGCAAAAACAGAAATGTTTAATTGGAATAATGAAAACAAAATTCTCTCATGTAAAGGCATTGCAGACGAGTGCCCCCTGGTGGTGGTTTGCTTCCCCTGCAGTCGTGTGTATGTCTGTGGTACAGAAACGCTATCTCTTCTCCTTAGGGAGAGCACTTAGACTGTGAGTGAGGAGACACACATAGCCACGCACGCTCCTCTGGGTAATATGCAAATAAGGGAGATGGAACAATACCTCCACAGTGCCACCTATTGGAAGGCAGCATTCCTTTAAGCCAAAGTTAGGCCCCGTGTCCACTTGCACACACGTATTCCACTGCTGAATACCACAGTGGAATCCGTGCGTGCCCGCGGCCATGGAGAGGGAAAATACATTTTCTTACCCTCTCTGGACGCTGCAGGGCTCTCCTTTGTGCAGGCCGGGTCTTCTTTCTTCCGGTGGGCGGATGTGCTCGGCAGCCTGGCAGCATGCGCCGTGCACAGCTGTGGCTGTGCCACGGATATGGACGGCTTCCATAGGTTTCAATCAACATCCGTAGGAAAATGGAGCATGTTGTGATTTCTTCCTGTAAGTGCAACCCGCACGCCGGGAAGAAATCCCATCCATATGCTTTTAGCTGCCCTACGGATGCAAATGCATCCCTGTGGGCAGCAAGACGCACGGATCTCCCGTGCGGGGGGCCACAAGTGGATTTTATAAATAAAATCTGTACGTGGACATTGGGCCTTAGACTTTTTATACAAGCCTTGTAACAATGACTGAGAATGAAAAGCAAAGCCAGACTCCATGTACAGACAGCTGTTTCAGGGTGTTTGCCCTTTATTAGTGTATAGTAGGAGTCTGGCTGTACATACAGCCTCACATAAATAACACAGTTGCAGTGGGGAGGCCTTTCTTTGGAATGTATGAAGTAGCTGTAAGGGGGTCAAAAACGTTGGAACCACTCTGGCAAAAACACATTTCTCCATCCCTGTCCCCCTGAACTGATTGCCTGTCACACTCTGGAGGTCTCCTCTGCGTATTGCAGCCAAGTTCATGCAGTGCAGTCCCCGGTCTGATGCTCATCAGCCACCACCTTCAGGCTGAGATTTTTTTACTTGTCAGTTTCACATCTATTCCATGATGCATCAGCACAGCATTAGCTAGAGGCTGTACCATTTTTGTCTACCGGAGGGGAGTTTAATTATGATTACCTTCTACATTCAGCTAAATAAGCTACAACCTATAAGTATACAGTCAGGGGGATGAGCTGTGATCTCCTCTCTTATAGTTGTGTGATAATCAGTAACTGAGAGGAGTGTCTGTGTTGCCCTCTAGGCTGTTTTTACTGTTTTAGGGTCCATGCAACAGCATCACACAGACTGTCTAGAAACTGAACATGTAACCCCAAGTAGATCGGAGCTGCTGAGAACTGAGATCACATGACCACCCGAGGAGGAGGAGGAGGTCGGGAGTCTCAAATAGAAATAACCAAGATAACCCTAGCCAACTAGTTATACTGGATAGCTGCGTAATGAATGAAATAAGAATCATCGGAGTGGCCCAAATATAGGAAAGTTGTTCTATTAGTCCAGCTGGACAGGATATACAGTGTTATCTGTTCATTGGACAGTACCATATTGTCATTGTCTGCTGCAGGAAAGGCCAATCATGTTAACCCTTATGAGCATGATGATGATATAGCATTGCTGGAATGTCACCCAGGCAGCGGTTGTAGGTGTAGCTAGCACATGGTGTAGGTAAGTGACAGGACTGTACAGAATAATGTTGTAGCCATGATTATGCAGCTCATGGTTAGACTATGATTTGTTGATTATGCTTAAAGGGGTTGTCCAGTTGTAAACTACTGACAGCCTATATACAGGATAGGTCATCAGTAGTAGATCAGAGGGGATCTGTATCTGGATCCCTCACTGATGAGACCAGAGTGTTTGTGCACTCAGCTGAAAAAGCAGACAGCTGTAGTGGCCAGGCTTGGTATTACAGGCCGAGTTCCCATAGAATCTGGTCCAACCCCTTGCTCAGTGCAGGATTTACTAAATCATCCCAGACAGATATTTGTCCAGCCTTTGTTTGACCACTTCCATTGAAGGAGAACTCGCCACCTCCTGTGGTAACCTGTTCCACTTATTGATCCCCCTCACTGTCTAATATCTAATCTGTGTCTCTTCCCTTTCAGTTTCATCCCATTGCTTCTAGTCTTTCCTTGTACAGATGAGAATAGGGCTGATCCCTCTGCACTGTGACAGCCCTTCAGATATTTGTAGACCGCTATTAAGTCTCCCCTCAGCCTTCTTTTTTGCAAGCTAAAATGTTTCTCAAAGTACATGATTTGCAGACCGTTCAGCATCCTGGTAGCTCTTCTCTGAACTTGCAAAATAAAACCTCCTCCAAAATCCAGGATGTTGCTTTATTGTATTCCACATACATAAGGAAACAACGTTTTGGCTGGTGCCCAGTGGGGTGCCCAGAACTGGACCCAGTATTCCAGATGAGGTCTGACTAAGGAAGAGTAGAGGGGGATAATTACCTCACGTGATCTAGACTCTATGCTTCTCTTAATACATCCCAGAATTGTGTTTGCCTTTTTGGCTGCTGCATCACATTGTTGACTCACGTTCAGTCTATGATCTATTAGTACATCCAAGTGTTTTTCACATGTGCTGCTGCTTAGCCCAATTGTTACCATTTTGTGTGTCCTTTTTTTTTTTTTTTTTTTTCTTGGCCAGATGTAGGACTTTTCTCCTTGCTAATTACCAATTTGTTAGTCGCTGCCCACTGTGCAAGCTTTTCTAGATCTTTTTGAATTCCCCCTCTCTCTCTGTCCATAAGTGTTAGCTAGCCTGGCCACTGGAGGAGGAATTGCGCTGTCTGCTTCCTGCAGAAATCAGCTTAGTGCCCAAGCATAACAGCATGGCGAACAGCTTATTATCGGTGATTCTGGGCGACAGACCCTGCTGATCTACTTTGGTATTTATGGCCTATTCTAAGGATATGCCCTCAGCTTTACAGCTGATACCCCCTTTAACCCTTTCCCTGTCTGACGTCTAAAGTCATTCTGATTGAAGGCTGTACAGCTCCGATGTTGGAAGACATCCGGCAGGGTATTCTTACTGTATATTACTCGCCGCTCTGTCAGGGTCCTCTGCAGCATGTCACATACTGCAGTACTGGCTCTAGCCAGCAGATGGCGCCATTGTATAATGGCAGAAAGATAAAACCCCCTAGAAAACGCAAATCCAAATTCTTTTTGATGAGCGTGTGAGGCCCCGAACTCGAACTGGTGACAATGGGGGATTGCTGTGCAACTGATCACCGTCATGGGCGGAGCTTGTATGTTAGTGAGTAAATCGGAGGACACTCTTTGCCTAGCGGGATATTGCCGACTCACGTTTTAAAGGCCGGTTGTGGCATGATTGTTGCCGAGTTGTGATGTTGTCAAGTATGGCGTGCGAATGATTGGAGCAAGGTTGAAAGCTCGTGGGAGAAGTTGGAGCCTGCTATTCGGACTGTGGTGTCGGACAGCCGACGGGAGTTGTGTGAGAGTACCAGCCGTTTACAGCCTCGTGTGGCGCAGAGTGTTAGGGCAGCAGAAATGCAGTCCTAAGCTCTCGCTCGGGTCAGGTAGCCGGCTCAAGGTTGTCTCAGCCTTCCATCCTTCCGAGGTTGGTAAAATGAGCACCCAGCTTGCCGGAGGGTAAAGATGACTGCAACTTTTACACCCAGTGATCAGTTCAATAGGCGCTGCGGGGAGGTGAATAAATGTACTAAATGTGTATATAAATAGTCGACACAGCCAAGCGGCTCCTTGCACTTCAGGGTGAAATACTGGGTTGTGAGCGATTCATTCCCTGATCCAGGGCGCAAGAATGCAGTCCGCAAGCTTCACCGCACTCCCAAGGTATGCATTATAATGTATCTTATTGATCTAGTGCCTATTGTCATCTGGCTTGCTGGGCCTTTTCTCTGCACAGAGGTGCAGGCAGCGAGTGAGTGAGCTGACATCAATCAGCGTTTAACACCTAGATGTCCTGTCCGTAACAAGGAGCAGGAAAGGCCATCGGAGCGCTGCGCTCCCACTGATGACCACGCCTGGCATAGCTGCACTGACAGCGGGCCAAACGATCAGCTGATGCGCGGGGCTCCGGAGGGGCAGATATCCAGTGACTAGATCATCAGTTGAAAAAAAGGCCGGAATATTCCTTTAATATATAAAAATATAAAATATCTGGACATTACAAATGGTGGGGTAGTTAACCCTTTGCGCACCCATGATGTAACGGTACTGGAGTGTTGGTAAAACTAAGTATTCTACATTACTGATGTATCGCAGTATATTGTGTAAGTGGTCAGACGATCACTAGTTCAAGGCCTCCATGGAGAGTAAAAAAGGAAATTAGATATACAGTTAAGAAAGCCTACAAAAACTCAAACTATTAAAATATCACATTATCTAACCTGCACCGTGAATATTCTTAAAAAGGATACTATTCCAGAATTGTCTTAAAATTAAAAGGTCATCTGTAACCAGAAATGGTACCGATACAAACTACAGTCTGCCCCGCAAAGAACAGGCCCTCGCACGGCTCCATTGGGGAAAAATAAAGGTGTGGATCTCCGAACTTGGCGGGAAAAAGCTATTTATTCTTAGCTAAATCTTAGTGATGTTTAGAAGCAATGTAACCTAAAAATCTACATAAAATTATCTCTAATCGTAGTAAACCACAGGATAAAGTGAAAATGTTTTTTTTTTTGTTTTTTTTACCACACTGTGCATGCCTAAAAAAGCCCCCCCCAAAAACAATGGCGCGTTTTTTTTTTAAATTTGTTTTTGTTTTACGGCAGGCCACTTTTTTTGAAAGCTGTATAATATATTTTGAGATTCAGGTTAAACTGGCCCCCACGGCTAGCTTAACCCCTTGAGTAGCGGGTTTCCTACCCCCCTGTCGTGCTCATCAGGGCAGGTTTTTTAAATGGGCTATTCATTTAATTTCAACTAATTTTGCAGTCGCGTTCCAAGAGCCATAACTTTTTCATTTTTCCATTGACACGGCCATGTGAGGGCTTGTTTTTTGCTGGAGAAGTTGTACTTTTTGATGGCATCATTTTTGGGTATACATAATGTATTGCAGAACTTTTGTGAAAAAATTTGTAGGGAGATTAGGGAAAAAAATTAATACAAGTTAAATCACCCTCCTTTTGCCATATCTATAATTAAAAAATCTAAATCATAAAAGAAAAATACATATTTGGTATTGCCGCGTCCGTAAATGTCTGATCTATCAAAATAGTGCATTATTTAATCCCCACGGTGAACGTAATCCGAAAAAAAAAAACCCGCCAGAAATGCACTTTCAATCACCCTGTCTCCCAGAAAAAATGCAATAAAAAGCGATCATAAAGTCGTATGTATTCCAAAATGGTACCAACGTTAACTACAGGACGTCCCGCAAAAAATGAGCCCTTGTTCAAGTACGTCGATGGAAAAATAAAGGAGTTATGATTTTTTAAACGGGGGAGGAAAAAAAGAAATGGGGAAAGAAGAAAAAAAAGGGACCGTTTCATTAAGGGGTTAAATAATGTATTAACTTCCTTCTCTGGGTCATTACAACGCAGGGATACCACATGTGTAATTGTATTTTTAATTTTTCACAAAGTAAAGGAAGACAAGTGTTTTTAATTTTATTTATTTTATTTTTTAAATAATTTTTAACTTTTTTATTTTTTTACTTTTTTTTTTTTTTTTTTTTTTATTTTTGTCCCTTTAGTGGACTTCCACAGAGACCCATCAGGACTCTCTGATCACATTCTGGGGGGAAGGGGGGGTCCGATGGTGACAGCCCTTTACATGCTGCAGTGACAGCCCTTTACATGCTACAGTCACATAGACTGCAGCATGTAAAGGGTTAACACAGCAGAGATCGGAGGTTTTCTCTGATCTCTGCTGTAAGAGCTGGTGCCTAGCCTTCCTCTGGCAGCCAAGCACGAGCTCTCCCTGACACAGAGACCATCGGCTTGCTTCTGACAAGCCGATGGTCTCTATAGCAACCTGTAAACAAAGCAGGACATTAGAAGCAGGAGGTTTCCAGCATATCGGCAATATCTTCTGCTTCTGTCATAGCCCTTGCTTTGTTCTCTGTGGGTCTGTGCAGGCAGAGCACACTGCCACAGCTTGTGGCATTGTGCTCTGCAGCTCCCATAGTGATACATAGACCAGAAATCTTCCGGGCTATATCGCTATGAGCAGTGGAGCTCGTTCCGGAAAATTTCCGGGCGTGCCACTCAAGGGGTTAAAGGGGTTGTCTGAGTTAACGAACGCCAGTTCCCGCATACTGACGTCATGTTTACAGGCTGTAGCCAGCCTGAGCCATCCACAGACCAGCTGCTGCGGCCGGTGGCGGTGCTCAGCGATGATGGCAGAGCGCAGTCATTGGCTGCTGCAACATGAGGTTTACCGGATGTCACAGGCATCATGTAAACAAACAAAGTGGAGACCGGAGCCGGTGGCGGCAAGGGGGAGTCGTCACTATCAGCTGATTAGTCATTTTACAGGATGAAGGCCCCGATAAGAGGGCTTTACTTAACTCTGACAACCCCTTTAAATAAATGCAGTAGACTGAAATAGATAGGGAAAGTAATACCAAAGTACAAACTTATATGCTGTACAATTCAATTAAACCCCTTAGTGACCAAGCCTGTCTGCGCCTTCATGACAAAGCATAATGTTGGAAATCTGACGTGTCACCTTAACATAGAATAACTCTGTAAAGGTTTTGCACATCCAAGTGATTCTGACATTGTTTTTTGCCAAATCTTGTACTGCATTTAGGTGGTAAAAATATAAAAGTGCCAAAACTGGGAAAACTTTGAAAACATCGTCATTTTTTCACATTTTCAACTGCAATATCTCAAATATGTGCAAACATACTGTACAAATTTACATCTACTTCCATCTGTTTTCTTTATTCTGGATGCACATAGGAAATTTTTTTTAACCATTTAGGAGACATACAAATTTAACATTTTCAGGAACATTTTGTTTTCTTACACCAAGCTTGCAAAGGCTCATGGGTGTCAGAATGATAGCTAATTTCACACAAATGACCCAATTTTTAAAACTACCCCCCTTAATGTATTTACTGAGGGGGTTCAGGAGTATTTCGACCCCCTCCGTTTTTTGGTTTTTTTTCAGGAGTTTATGCAATTTATAGGAGAAAAAAAATAACATTTCATATTTTTGCATATGTCATTTTGAAGTAAGTTTTTTTTTTTGTTTTTTTGTTTTTTTTTCCTATAGTGCACAGGAAAATGAGAATTTTCACCCCCAAATGGCCCCCTGTTTATCCTGTGTTCAGAAACATACCCATTGTGGCCCTAATCTTATGTCCGTATGCACAACGGGGCCCAAGCCGAAAGGAGCAGCCGGTGACAATCAGAACAGAGATTTTGCTTGAAGGTGATTCAAGCCCCATTGCCCACTTGTAGAGCCCTTGAGCAGCCAAAAGGATAGAGAACCCCCACAAAAGAAGTTGAATGTATGATGCCTAGATAGGGCGGTGCGTTGGTCACTGCAAATCAAATTTGAGTCTTAAGATTGACCAGTCTGTCAGAAATATTAAGAGTCAGTACCACAGATTTGTGATTGTTTGGCACGATATTGGACCTCTGAACAAAGTGATGGTGGTGAGTGGAGAGGATATGAAAATCAGAATGTTAACGTTCTGCTCAATCAGGTCCCCCTTAATCCGTTATAATACTACTTCTACAAGAGAGCAAATTACTCTATGGCCGGAGTAAACCAGGCTGGTCTGGGTATAGGATCGGATTGGAACCCCCTAGAGCAGACGCATGCTATAGCTTCCTCATACAGTCCCCCCAAGAAACCGAGGAATTCAGGGCTAGATTTCATTTTTTTTCTAAATAAAGAAAAGGTATTCCTACAACAATCATCTAATGCTTTCTGAGACGTGTGCTGCGACGACGTTCTTCCTCTTTACAAGTCTCTGGTCAGACCACACGTGGCATATTGTGAATAGTTTTAGGCGGTACTCAAGAAGGACATATCAGAGCTTGAGCGGGTACAAAGGGGGCAACTAAAGTACAGAGATCTCTCCCATCATCTATTATGCCCAGGACTGCAACAAGGGGGCGCTCTAATAACGATGTATAGATATATCAGGGGACAATACAGAGATCTCTCCTATCATCTATTTTACCCAGGACTGTAACAAGGGAGCGCTCTAATAACCATGTATAGATATATCAGGGGGTCAGTACAGAGATCTCTCCAATCATCTATTATACCCAGGACTATAGCAAGGAGGCGCTCTAATAACTATGTATAGATATATCAGGGCTCAGTACAGAGATCTCTCCTATCTAATATACCCAGGACTGTAACAAGGGGGTGCTCTGATAACTATGTATAGATAAATCAGGGGGTCAGTACAGAGATCTCTCCCATCATCTATTATACCCAGGACTGTAACAAGGGGGCGCTCTAATAACTATGTAGAGCTATATCAGGGGTCAGTACAGAGATCTCTCCCATCATCTGTTATACCCAGGACTGTAACAAGGGGGCACTCTCTACGTCTAGAGGAAAGGTTTCTACACAACATAGGAGGGGGTTCTTTATTGTAAGAGCAGTGAGACTATGATACTCTCTCCTGAGGATGTGGTGATGGTGAATTCCTTTAAATAGTACAAGAGGGGCCTGGACACCTTTCTTGAGCGATACAATACTACATGATATAGTCCCTCATTACTTCAGAAGGGTCAGTGATTCAGGAATTATTTCAAATACCAGATTGGAGTCAGGAAAGATTTTGTTTTCCCTTAAATGGGGAAAGTTGTCTTCTACCTCATTGGTTTTTTTGCCTTCCTCTGGATCAACATGTGGGTGGGGGTAATAGGATGAACTAGATGGACATAGGTCTTTTTTCAGCCTTACATACTATAGCCCTTTCAAAAGGTGTCATTTTCCTGCAAAACTAATAAAGGTAATGGTAAAGAGCTCAAAAAATGGCACCTCTGCATTGTCTACTAAGAGCCCAGAGGGACAAGGTTCGAAGTGTCTAACAAATTCGTTTGGGAGAGCCAGCAAGTTTCCTATAAAAAGTGAGAAGCCGAGATGTCCGGAGGCAGGGTATCTGGTACGGCTACACGTTACAAGACTTCTGTTGGTCCGGCATTATAATAAGCCCACAGACCGCACTGTTTGAAGCACCCCTTCTAATACCTGCATGGGTGGATGTGTACACTGTCCAGGAGCAAGTGGCGCTGCAGGACAGACCTGTTCTCTTGGATCCCAGTGCTTGTAAGCCCACGATTTACCAGCCCGATACTGAGGTGGCAGCTCGGACTGTGCTGGGGAGATCCCCCATCCCTCTCCAGCCACAACAGCCCAATACAGCTGAGCGGACGACCATTAAGGAGCAAGTAGAGGCCCTGCAACATTACAAACCATTACTGGAGTGTCAGACAGAAACTGAGCTGCAGCTTGAGAAGATCGACAACCTGGAAAACTGGCATCGTTGTAGCAACTTGCTTGCTACCTGGCAAAGACCTAACTCAGGCCTTGAGACTCGACATGCAGGCTGCCCCCCCCCCCCCCCCCAATGATGAGTCCAACGTATCGGGCCTCTCAAAGATGGCTGGAACAATGGAAGGAACAGACCACAACCCGTCATTGCTAAATATCTTCTTAGGCAATCAAGGAAAATATTTTATGGGCATACCGGCAACATGAGCGCCTGATGTTCCAGGGGAGGAAGATTTTCATCTCAAGGATTTCTTAGTCACAGTCACACACAAGCACAAAGTGTTCACTCCAATATGCCGAATGCTACATGAACCGAGCACATGATTCCAGCTTCTCTACTTTGTCAAGTTGCAGATCCAGGGGGAAACAGAAGCCTCCCCTCCGGCACCCTGGAGGAAGCTTGGAGACCACCGGAGACTGATGTTTAATGTAACAGGTAGAGGTGTCCCAATGGTTACTCTGCAGTTGCTTTGTAGTGTGTAGATGGGGCAAGCCGCTCGTTTGATGATGATATGGCTGAATATTAATGAGTTGTATCTCATTACTTTTTTTGTTTTTTAGTCAGTCCTGCTTGACCCACAGAAGTTGGCTTGCATTCTGGGGGAGAAGGGATGCGGACCCCCCCTCAACATGGCATTAGTGGCGTTACGTTGTACCCGCAGCTTGCTGGAGCCGAAGGGGAAACAGCAAATGTGTGTGTTCTGCGGAGGTAATCTGTTTCATGCCATCTTATTAAGTATGCCCAGTTAGATAGACGAGTACACCCGCAACCTTGCAGTTCATAACTTGGAATGTAGCAGGGCTCAATACACCTTATAAAACTGAAGAAAGTCCTTATTTGCCTGAAACGTTCTAAATCAGAGATGGTTTATCTGCAGGAAAAACACTGGAGACGGTACAGCCTGCGGGCAGACATGGAGGCTCTAGTACCCCATTGTACTGCCCCTAGCATGGATACAAGATGTGATATGGGGGGGACATAGAAGCATACAGATTCCGTATGATATATTGTGGCTTATTGGTCCACATTTGGTGTAACTGAGCCTCTAGATCATGTAAATTTATAGGCTGTTGAAGTTGGCGTCCCAGATGGTCCCATACATGTTCTATTGGTGATAAATCTGGTGACCGGGCCGCCACTGAAGTGTGTCAGTGTTGTGGGGACATTCTTGTGACCCCCTTGTGTGTGCGGCCGTGCAATATCCTGCTGCCTCTTGGAAGCCGCCATGGGAGGAACACATGTGGCTGCAGGATGTCCTGAACATATCGCTGAGCTGTCATTGTCCCTCCTACCATTACTAGGGGGGACTGACTGTAGTATGTGATGGGTCCGCAGACTATCACACCAGCAGGGGGCAGTGTGCCGCTCCACAGCAAAGGCAGGATTGAAGCACTCATCCTGAGGTTTCCAGAGACTAACATGCCCGTTGTCAGTGTCCAAACTAAACCTGGATTCGTTGATGAAGGCAACCCGTTTCATTCTGTAGCAGTCCAATTACGACATTCAGGACGGAGTGTGTCAAAGGAAGTACACATAATGGGCTCCGTGAGACCAAATGTCCTTCAGCCAAACGCTTGGAAATGGTTCCCACTGACACCGGGGTGTAACGATGGCGCCACCTGTCTCTGCATGACGGCCAACTAAACTGTTGGAGGTGCTTGTTGGACGATCAGACGCTCATCTCTACTGTTGGTCTCTTGGGGGCGTCCTGAGCCCAGTCACCGTGTTTGTGTGTCCCTGTGCATCCACTGGTCGGGACACCCCCTAAAAGTCTGGTCAGAACGGCCAGTTGAGGACAATTCAATACGACCATCCAGCTTCTCACATCCCAATAATGCGCCCCCCTCTGGTAATGGGGTTAAATCTGTTCTCTGCGTCGTGGAGGCGTGTAGTGGCCAACAAGCACTACAAGCGGAAGAAGAGGTTCCTTACTACACACAAGGAGCTCCCAGAGCCTTTTATAGGCCAATGGGAACAAGACCGTTCATCTAATCCCACCACAGCTCTCAGCATTTGCATATCTGCGTGAGACGGAACTGCAGGACGAGTCTTGTAGCAAAACGACAACTTCTTCCAGCGGCTTTATTTCTTTCTGGCAAAGGGTGTACTTGCACTACTGCACATTTTACTTTTCGTCCGTAAGAACCCTTATGGGCTATCTTTGGGTAGCCTAACAAATACCACTGCTCATAGCAAGAGGATTGAAGGCTACAACTAACTGCACCCTCTTTTAGGTTATTTCTCGACAAACGAGGATTTTTGTTCCAAATGGATTGGACTACAATGTCACATTTTTAAGGAAAATTGGTGATTTTTTTTTTTTTTTGTTTGCCATGTGGGGGAGATATATCCAGGTGGCAACTCAGAGAATTGGGGCTCATTCACAAGACTGTGATTGCAGGAGATGCACAGCCGCGTGATACGCGGTGGATGTAGTCAATGAAAGTACATGGATTTTCATTGATCCATTCACATTAGCATATGTACAATGCGTGTAGATATGTGCGTAACAAGGATGGCAGCATGCTGTATTTCACCGTGTATCACGCAGGGACAGAGCGGGAGATTTAAAAAGTCACACTGCGCCTGACGCTGTGCGTGAGATGTGCTGTACACTCGCTGCCATAAGTGGCGATAGCTGGCTTACCATCGGCTCCCACAGCCCAGTGAAGTGCTGGATGGTTGTGTGAGTGAGCCCTTAGAGATGGGCTCAGAGACTTTGTTTCTAGTTCACGTTCTGGTTTCAAGTGGAAATATGGCTGGGAGAGCCACCGGTTTGCCAATGTGGTGAATATATGTCTTGGGTTGTGGGGGAGTTCTGCACCTCCAATTCGCAGGACGAAACTTTGTATTCTTTTTTTCTTTCTATTTCCTATTGGCTCTTGGGTAAGTTGTTCGCCCTTCCCCCCTCTTCCCCTCCCCCCTTCCCTCTTCCTCCCCCCCCCCCCCCCCTTCCCTCTTCTCCCCCCCCCCCTTCCCTCTTCCTCCCCCCCCTTCCCTCTTCCTCCCCCCCCCTTCCCTCTTCCTCCCCCCTTCCCTCTTCCTCCCCCCCTTCCCTCTTCCTTCCTCCCCCCCTTCCCTCTTCCTTCCTCCCCCCCTTCCCTCTTCCTTCCTCCCCCCTTCCCTCTTCCTTCCTCCCCCCCTTCCCTCTTCCTTCCCCCCCCTTCCCTCTTCCTTCCACCCCTTCCTCTTCCTCCCCCCCTTCCCTCTTCCTCCCCCCCTTCCCTCTTCCTTCCTCCCCCCCTTCCCTCTTCCTCCCCCCCTTCCCTCTTCCTCCCCCCCTTCCCTCTTCCTCCCCCCCTTCCCTCTTCCTCCCCCCCTTCCCTCTTCCTCCCCCCCTTCCCTTTCCTCCCCCCCTTCCCTTTTCCTCCCCCCCTTCCCTCTTCCTCCCCCCCTTCCCTCTTCCTCCCCCCCTTCCCTCTTCCTCCCCACCCCTTCCCTCTTCCTCCCCCCCCTTCCTCTTCTCCCCCCCTCCCCTTTCCCTCTTCTCCCCCCCCTTCCCTCTTCTCCCCCCCTTCCCTCTTCCTCCCCCCCCTTCCCTCTTCCTCCCCCCCTTCCCTCTTCCTCCCCCCCCTTCCTCTTCTCCCCCCCCTTCCCTCTTCCTCCCCCCCCTTCCCTCTTCCTCCCCCCCCCTTCCCTCTTCCTCCCCCCCCCTTCCCTCTTCCTCCCCCCCTTCCCTCTTCCTCCCCCCTTCCCTCTCTTCCTCCCCCCTTCCCTCTTCCTTCCTCCCCCCCTTCCCTCTTCCTTCCTCCCCCCCTTCCCTCTTCCTTCCTCCCCCCCTTCCCTCTTCCTTCCTCCCCCCCTTCCCTCTTCCTTCCTCCCCCCCTTCCCTCTTCCTTCCTCCCCCCCCTTCCCTCTTCCTTCCTCCCCCCCTTCCCTCTTCCTCCCCCCCTTCCCTCTTCCTTCCCCCCCTTCCCTCTTCTCCCCCCCTTCCCTCTCCCCCCCCCCCTTCCCCCCCTTCCCACTTCCTCCCCCCCTTCCCTCTTCCTCCCCCCCTTCCCTCTTCCTCCCCACCCCTTCCCTCTTCCTCCCCCCCTTCCCTCTTCCTCCCCTTCCCTCTCCCCCCCCCTTCCCTCTTCCCCCCCCCCTTCCCTCTTCTCCCCCCCCTTCCCTCTTCCTCCCCCCCTTCCCTCTTCCTTCCCCCCCCCTTCCCTCTTCCTCCCCCCCCTTCCCTCTTCCTCCCCCCCCCTTCCCTCTTCCTCCCCCCCCTTCCCTCTTCCTCCCCCCCTTCCCTCTTCCTCCCCCCTCCCCCCCTTCCCTCTTCCTCCCCCCTTCCCTCTTCCTCCCCCCCTTCCCTCTTCCTCCCCCCCCTTCCCTCTTCCTCCCCCCCCTTCACTCTTCCTCCCCCCCTTCCTCTTCCTCCCCCCCTTCCCTCTTCCTCCCCCCCCTTCACTCTTCCTCCCCCCCTTACCCTCTTCCCCCCCCTTCCCTCTTCCTCCCCCCCTTCCCTCTTCCCCCCCCTTCCCTCTTCCTCCCCCCCTTCCCTCTTCCCCCCCCTTCCCTCTTCCCCCCCCTTCCCTCTTCCCCCCCCCTCTTCCCCCCCTCTTCCCCCCCTTCCTCTTCCCCCCTTCCCTCCTTCGCTCTTCCTCTCCTTCCTCTTCCCCCCCTTCCCTCCTTCCCTCTTCCCCCCCTTCCCTCCTTCCCTCTTCCCCCCCCCCCCCTTCCCTCTCCCCCCCCCCCCTTCCCTCTTCCCCCCCCTTCCCCCCCCCCCCCCCCCTTCCCTCTCCCCCCCCCCCTTCCCTCTTCCCCCCCCTTCCCTCTCCCCCCCCCTTCCCTCTTCCTCCCCCCCCCTTCCCTCTTCCTCCCCCCCCCCTTCCCTCTTCCTCCCCCCCCTTCCCCCCTTCCCTCTTCCTCCCCCCCTTCCCTCTTCCTCCCCCCCCTTCCCTCTTCCTCCCCCCCCCTTCCCTCTTCCTCCCCCCCCTTCCCTCTTCCTCCCCCCCTTCCCTCTTCCTCCCCCCCTTCCCTCTTCCCCCCCTTCCCTCTTCCCCCCCCTTCCCTCTTCCCCCCCCTCTTCCCCCCCCCTCTTCCCCCCCTCTTCCCCCCCCTCTTCCCCCCCCCCTTCCCTCTTCCCCCTTCCCTCTTCCCCCCCTTCCCTCCTTCGCTCTTCCCTCCTTCCCTCTTCCCCCCCTTCCCTCCTTCCCTCTTCCCCCCCCTTCCCTCTTCCCCCCCCCTTCCCTCTTCCCCCCTCTTCCCCCCCCTCTTCCCCCCCCTCTTCCCCCCCCTCTTCCCCCCCCTCTTCCCCCCCTCTTCCCCCCCCTCTTCCCCCCCCCTCTTCCCCCCCTCTTCCCCCCCCTCTTCCCCCCCCCCTCTCCCCCCCCCCCCCCCTCTTCCCCCCCCCTCTCTTCCCCCCCCCCCTCTCTTCCCCCCCCTCTCCCCCCCCCCCTCTTCCCCCCCCTCTTCCCCCCCTCCCCCCCTCTTCCCCCTCTTCTCCCCTCTTCTCCCCCTCTTCCCCCCCTCTTCCCCCCCTCTTCCCCTCCCCCCCACCCTCCCCCCCCCTCCCCCCCCTCTCCCCCCCCCCCTCCCCCGCCTTACCCCCCCCCCCCTTCCCCCCTCCCCCCTCTTCCCCCCCTCTTCCCGCCCCCTCTTCCCCCCCCTCTTCCCCCCCTCTTCCCCCCCCTCTTCCCCCCCCTCTTCCCCCCCCCCTCTTCCCCCCCCTCTTCCCCCCCTCTTCCCCCCCTCCCCCCCCCCTCTCCCCCCCCCCTCTCCCCCCCTCTTCCCCCCCTCTTCCCCCCCTCTTCCCCCCTCTTCCCCCCTCTTTTTCCCCCCTCTTTTTCCCCCCTCTTTTTCCCCCCTCTTCCCCCTCTTTTTCCCCCCTCTTTTTCCCCCCTCTTTTTCCCCCCTCTTTTTCCCCCCTCTTTTCCCCCCTCTTTTTCCCCCCTCTTTTTCCCCCTCTTTTTCCCCCCCTCTTCCCCCCTCTTTTTCCCCCTCTTTTTCCCCCTCTTTTTCCCCCCTCTTTTCCCCCCTCTTTTTCCCCCCTCTTTTTCCCCCTCTTTTCCCCCCCTCTTTTCCCCCTCTTTTCCCCCCTCTTTTCCCCCCCTCTTTTCCCCCCCTCTTTTCCCCCCCTCTTTCCCCCCCTCTTTCCCCCCTCTTTTCCCCCCCTCTTTCCCCCCCTCTTTTCCCCCCCTCTTTCCCCCCCCCCTCTTTCCCCCCCCTCTTTCCCCCCCCTCTTTCCCCCCCCTCTTTCCCCCCCCTCTTTCCCCCCCCCTCTTTCCCCCCCCTCTTTCCCCCCCCTCTTTCCCCCCCCTCTTTCCCCCCCCCTCTTTCCCCCCCCTCTTTCCCCCCCCTCTTTCCCCCCCCTCTTTCCCCCCCCTCTTTCCCCCCCTCTTTCCCCCCCCTCTTTCCCCCCCCTCTTTCCCCCCCCTCTTTCCCCCCCCTCTTTCCCCCCCCTCTTTCCCCCCCCTCTTTCCCCCCCCTCTTTCCCCCCCCCTCTTTCCCCCCCCTCTTTCCCCCCCTCTTTCCCCCCCTCTTTCCCCCCCTCTTTCCCCCCCCTCTTTCCCCCCCTCTTTCCCCCCCTCTTTCCCCCCCCTCTTTCCCCCCCCTCTTTCCCCCCCCTCTTTCCCCCCCCCCTCTTTCCCCCCCCCCTCTTTCCCCCCCCCCCTCTTCCCCCCCCCCTCTTTCCCCCCCCCCTCTTTCCCCCCCCTCTTTCCCCCCCCTCTTTCCCCCCCCTCTTTCCCCCCCCTCTTTCCCCCCTCTTTCCCCCCCCTCTTTCCCCCCCTCTTTCCCCCCCTCTTTCCCCCCCCTCTTTCCCCCCCCTCTTTCCCCCCCCCCCTTTCCCCCCCCTCTTTCCCCCCCCTCTTTCCCCCCCCTCTTTCCCCCCCCTCTTTCCCCCCCCTCTTCCCCCCCCCCTCTTTCCCCCCCCTCTTTCCCCCCCCCCCTCTTTCCCCCCCCTCTTTCCCCCCCCTCTTTCCCCCCCTCTTTCCCCCCCCTCTTTCCCCCCCCTCTTCCCCCCCCCCCCCCCTCTTTCCCCCCCCCTCTTTCCCCCCCCCTCTTTCCCCCCCCCCTCTTTCCCCCCCTCTTTCCCCCCCCTCTTTCCCCCCCCTCTTTCCCCCCCCCCCCTCTTTCCCCCCCCCCTCTTTCCCCCCCCCCTCTTCCCCCCCCCCCTCTTTCTCCCCCCTCTTTCCCCCCCCCCCCTCTTTCTCCCCCCCTCTTTCCCCCCCCCCTCTTCCCCCCCCCTCTTTCCCCCCCCCCTCTTCCCCCCCCCCATATCCCTCTTCCCCCCCCCCATATCCCTCTTCCCCCCCATATCCCTCTTCCCCCCGCCATCTTCCCCCCCCCCTCTTCCCCCCCCCATATCCCTCTTCCCCCCCCCCCCATATCCCTCTTCCCCCCCCCCATATCCCTCTTCCCCCCCCCCCCATATCCCTCTTCCCCCCCCCCCCCCATATCCCTCTTCCCCCCCCCCCCCCCATATCCCTCTTCCCCCCCCCCCCCCATATCCCTCTTCCCCCCCCCCCCCATATCCCTCTTCCCCCTCTTCCCCCCCCCTTCCTCTTCCCCTTGATGATTAGAAAACCCTTGTGCAATCATGTTCACCACATCTGAAAACAGTCTAGCTCGTTACAGAAGCTACAAAACTGACCTTCCTGTGAGCAGATTGAGTTTCTGGAGCATCACATTTGTGGTCAATTAAACGCTCAAAATGGCCAGAAAAAGAGAACTTTCATCTGAAACTCGACAGTCTATTCTTGTTCTTAGAAATGAAGGCTATTCCATGCGAGAAATTGCTAAGAAATTGAAGATTTTCTACAACGGTGTGTACTACTCCCTTCAGAGGACAGCACAAACAGGCTCTAACCAGAGTAGAAAAAGAAGTGGGAGGCCGCGTTGCACAACTAAGCAAGAAGATAAGCACATTAGAGTCTCTAGTTTGAGAAACAGACGCCTCACAGGTACCCAACTGGCATCTTCATTAAATAGTACCCGCAAAACACCAGTGTCAACATCTACAGTGAAGAGGTGGCTGCGGGATTTTGGGCTTCAGGGCAGAGTGGCAAAGAAAAAGCCATATCTGAGACTGGCCAATAAAAGAAAAAGATTAAGATGGGCAAAAGAACACAGACATTGGACAGAGGAAGACTGGAAAAAAGTGTTGTGGACGGATGAATCCAAGTTTGAGGTGTTTGGATCACAAAGAAGAACGTTTGTGAGACGCAGAACAAATGAAAAGATGCTGGAAGAATGCCTGACGCCATCTGTTGAGCATGGTGGAGGTAATGTGATGGTCTGGGGTTGCTTTGGTGCTCGTAAGGTGGGAGATTTGTACAGGGTAAAAGGGATTCTGAATAAGGAAGGCTATCACTCCATTTTGCAACGCCATGCCATACCCAGTGGACAGCGCTTGATTGGAACCAATTTCATCCTACAACAGGACAATGACCCTAAACACACCTCCAAATTGTGCAAGAACTATTTACAGCAGAAGCAGGCAGCTGGTATTCTATCGGTAATGGAGTGGCCAGCGCAGTCACCAGATCTGAACCCCATTGAGCTGTTGTGGGAGCAGCTTGACCGTATGGTACGCCAGAAGTGCCCATCCAACCAATCCAACTTGTGGGAGATGCTTCTAGAAGCGTGGGGTGCAATTTCACAAGCTTACCTCAACAAATTAACAGCTAGAATGTCAAAGGTGTGCAATGCTGTAATTGCTGCAAAAGGAGGATTCTTTGACGAAAGCAAAGTTTGATGTAAAAACAATGTTATTTCAAACACAAATCATTATTTCTAACCTTGTCAATGTCTTGGCTCTATTGTCTATTCATTTCACAACGCATGGTGGTGAATAAGTGTGACTTTTCATGGAAAACACAAAATTGTTTGGGTTGACCCCAAACTTTTGAACGGTAGTGTATATGGAAAAAAGGGGAGTCCAAACACTTATCCCCAAGGCGCCAAGCCTTAAACGGGCCTGGGGACAACTCTGCAAGGAGCTGTGGGCTTCCAGCATAGGGGAACGAAGGAGAAGCTGATGGGGCACGTGATCCCTTGGAAATAAAGCACCACCAATTGCCAGAGTAGGTCTTTGAGTTGGGTGGGACTTTAAAGCCGTAGGAATAGGAGAGCCTGTCCATGGAATCAAGTGCGAGGGGAATGGAGCGAAGGAGTGTTCTATGGACATCCGCTGTTGAGGGGGGTCTTCACCTTCAGTCTTGGGGACAAATGTCCTACTAATAGGATGTCTGGTTTGTACTGTATGAAAAGCCCTTTTAGCAAGCTGAAGATTATCTGTTGTGGTAACTTCAAGTCGATGTCTGAGGCTCTCTGTGTGTGAAGTCGGAAACGGGTTTCTGGGACTTTTTACTATTGATAACCTATCCTCAGAGTAGATCCGCCTCTTGGGGTTCCCGCCGATCAGCTGATTGTCCAGCTGCTGTCAGTGCAGCAGCCCGGACATTTATCATCAGTGGTCAGGGCCAGAAGTGGAATAGACATCAATGGGAACAATGCACCCTATTATACTTCAGGCTTCTTATTGTGGTCCGAGCTGGTAGTGTTATAGGAGGTATCGCTCCCATTGTTTTCATTGGCAGTGGAACCCTCTATTACCCTTCCTGGCCCTGAGTACTGATGACGCCGTTTGTCCAGCAGCACTGACTACAGGACAATCCGCTGATCACCTATTGTCCTATCCTGAGAAGTCATCAGTAGTAAAAGTCCCCTTTTTTTAGCTTCTCTTTATGCGTCAGATGTTTAAAATGTTTTCTCCTGCATGTGAATAGTCTTTCCTCGTTTACTATAGACCAGTGATGGCGAACCTTTTAGAGACCGAGTGCCCAAACTGCAACCCAAAACCCACTTATTTATCGCAAAGTGCCAGCATGTCAGGGGGCGGGGCTTATCACGACGTATGATTTTACCCCCGTCATTATAAAAAGGACAGGGCCACTTCAAAATAGACCGGGTGCAGATTTTGACTGCTTTTTGGATGCGGAAATGCCGCGGAATTTTACACGGTAATTACTGCCATGTGTAAACCTACCCCGGCGGTAATGGGGACACCCTACGGCGGCCCCGGCGGTAATGGGGACACCCCACGGCGGCCCCGGCGGTAATGGGGACACCCCACGGCGGCCCCGGCGGTAATGGGGACACCCCACGGCGGCCCCGGCGGTAATGGGGACACCCCACGGCGGCCCCGGCGGCAATGGGGACACCCCACGGCGGCCCCGGCGGCAATGGGGACACCCCACGGCGGCCCCGGCGGCAATGGGGACACCCCACGGCGGCCCCGGCGGCAATGGGGACACCCCACGGCGGCCTGCAGTAGTAATAGCGCCCCTTCCCCACCGAGACCCATATACGTACCCCATCCTCCTCTACGCGCCGCTGCTGCTAGCGCTGATCCCAGGTACACACTGTGACATCAGTGGGTGCTGCCGGACGCCTTGGGTACTGGCGTATCTTGTCACCACCCGAAGCTAGGGGTATGACAGGGTTTCCATGCAGGAATGCTCCTATTACACCCCTAGCTTCCGTTTGGCTACTTGCAAGCAGGTTCTAGCAGCAGTGTGTGCCAAGCTTATTGCCTGGCCTCCAGGGTTATGCCAGTGCCCCCACACTCATGGCACAGCGCTCCCGGCCACCCCCGCTACTGACCCTGTGCTCCCAGCGCATCACACTCATGACAGTGCGCTCCCGGGCCCCCCTTACCCCTGTGGCCGCTGTCACTGTACTCCCCGCTGTCCCACTCAATGCCGGCTGTGTATGGCCATGTGCCCCTGCGGCCACTGTCCTCCCCGCTGTTAGCCTGCATGCCGCCGCTGTACATTGTTTCCCCCGCGCGCCGGCCCAAGAGGACACTGACAGCGGGGGACCAGTCCCGCTGGTGAACACTGACAGTGGCGCAGCAGACATGGAATATGCCGGCCCGCCGCTGCAGGGAAAAAGGGAGCGCGCCGGCCCGCCAGGACTGACAGCAGGCAGGGAAGATACTGGGCTGTCACTGCAGGGAGCGCACCAGGGACACTGACAAGGCAGAGAGGGAAGACCGTCAAGGAAAGGTGAGGGAGTACGCCGAGGACATGTCTCACCTGCCGGAGCCATTGGTCCTTCCTGCCCTTGCCGGTATTCAGTAAGTGATGAGCGGCCGATGGTGACGCGTGCCAGCAGGGAGGGCTCTGCGTGCCGCCTCTGGCACGCGTGCCATAGGTTCGCCACCACTGCTATAGACGATGTCCTGCGCCTGATTCATCACGCAGTATTCTTCAGTGTTGTTACCTGGTTCTTGTAGCAGCTCAGGATCTGAGACTGAAGAGTCATTAGAGGCGTTCTGTGTGACTAGGATATCCGTGACCCTTCTTCGAGAGCAGATTGTGAGGATCAATATATTACAAATGAATCTCCTCCTGTGTCTCCTTTACCCGTCCCAAATCATTCTGATCCCTCTTCTACCTTCCTCTTTTCTTGGCAACAGAAAGGAGTGAGAAACAGTTTAGCCGGGTTTTACAACTTCCCTGGCGTGTAAGGAAGTGGAGGGTCGCAGGCGGTGACGTTGGTTTAGTCGTGTCTTCTTTCTTTGTATTAACCCCTTCATGACGCGGCCTTTTTTTTTTTTCTTCCATTTTTCTCCCCCCCCCCCCCCCTTTAAAAAAACGTAACTCCTTTTATTTATCCATCGACGTCGCTGCATGAGGTCTTGTTTTTTGCGGGACGAGTTGTATTTTTCAATGGTGCGATTTAATGTACCATATAATGTACTGAAAAACTTAAAAAAAATTCTAAGTGGAGTAAAATGGAAAAAAAAAAGAAATTCCGCCATTTTTCGGTGCGGCTTGTTTCTACGGCGCACAAACTGCAACAAAAATGACATGATACTGCTATGGGTTATATGGGTCAGTATGATTACTACAATACCAAACTTGTATAGGTTTTTTTTTTTTTTCTAAGACGACATTTAATTTTTTCGATTATTTTCTGCGGCCACTTTCTGCACGCAATAACTTTTTAATTTTTTTGTCGACGTAGTTGAGCAAGGGCTCATTGTTTGCGGGATGTCCTGTAGTTTACGTTAGTGCTAATTCAAAATACATAGGACTTTTTGATCGCTTTTTATTGCGTTTTTTTCTGGGAGACGGGGACTGAAAAAGTGCAGTTCTGGCGTTCTTTATTCAAAGTTCACCGTGTGGGGTAAATAATGTGCTACCTTTATAGATCGCACTTATACAGAAGTGGCGATACCAGATATGTATTTTTATTTTATTTAGATTTTTTTAATAATCGATATGTCAAAAGGGCGGCGATTTAAACTTTTATTACTTTTCTTTTTTTTTTTTACAACTAAAAAAACTTTATTACTAAGTAATAGTATTATTACTTTACTCAGTATCTACAATATGCAATACTTTGATCGCTCCTGCAGTGTGATGTAATGCTACAGCATTACGTCATACTGCAATTTCACAGGCAGCCTATCAAGCCACCCCACGGGGATGGTTTGATAGGCAGCCCTGGGGCCTTTCAGAAGGCCCCTGGCTGCCATGACACCTGCACGGCTCCCCTGTTTTCACCGCAATGTTCGGGGGATTTAAATGCTGCTGTCAGAACTGACAGCGGCATTTAAAGCGTTAATAGTCGCGAATGGCCGATCGCAGCTATTGCACGCTGATGTCAGCTGTAATAAACAGCTGACGCCTGCGCTGTATGTAGAAAGGTCGCCCCGTGACCCCTCTGCATGCATACTTACCCCGACGCTCCAGGACGTGAATGTACCCGGGAAGGGGTTAATGCAGAAAAGGAGGTTAATAGTTAATAAGGAGTAAGGCAGGAAATAAGAGGCAAGCCGGTTTGCAATAATGAAGCACCGATCCACATAGTCACGCTGCTTCTCCACTCATTAATAGTACCAGGACAGACCTGTTTCGGGTAAATAATTCTTCTTGCTGGGGCAGATATCTGATTAGGGTGGAGGCGGGCGCAGTGTGTTAATGGTTATCAGTCAGGTCCTGTGAACCCTCGGCTTGGGTTCACATGGGACGGAATTACCGCGGAATTTCTGAATGGGATGTCCGCACGGCAATTCTGCCCACGGCTCCTAATCCCAGGACTAGCCAGCAAAGTGGCACAGAAAACAAAGATGCAGCATGTCAATTCTTTTTTTTTTTATTATTTTCGCAGCGGTCTTTTTCCTCTTTATGGGGAGAGATGTCTGCAGCGGAAATGCAGGCGGTGAAGCTGCGCTTATCCTGCGGAAATCTTGCCGTTTTACGGTGCGGTCCTTCCGCAAAATTTCCGTCCCATGTGACCCCAGCCTAGAAGTACATTGTCATTATCTATACATTTAAACAATAGCATGTGTATGGTAGTTCCCTTATTACATTTGGCTAATCACATTAGGGTCATTGCTTGTCAACTGGCCTAATTTGGGAGAGGGTCCCTGCTGGACCACCTTCACTTCTGCTGACCTTTTTATAGAGTGTTCCTGTATGGAGGTCAGCCCGGTGTGTAGCTTGGTTGAGGCACTAGAGCCGTTTGCATTAAAGTCATTCTTCCCTGGCTGGTCGAGTGTTGCCACTGATCTTGATCTAAGTGAGTTAACTCATTGACACTTTGTCAGCTTTTTGTGCAGAATTGTAAAATTTTACAGGCAGCGCCCCCTAAACGTTGGCTGGGTGCCTCATAAGTCCCAAAGTGGCTGCTAAGTGTTGTCGCACCAAAATTTTCCACAAGTTTAAGAATCTATAACTTATTAACAAATAGCTTAAATGAGCTGAAATGTAGCCAGTGAGTAGTCCAAGTGCCGACCAACGAGCTGGAATGTAGCCAGTGAGTAGTCCAAGTGCCGACCAACGAGCTGGAATGTAGCCAGTGAGTAGTCCAAGTGCCGACCAACGAGCTGGAATGTAGCCAGTGAGTAGTCCAAGTGCCGACCAACGAGCTGGAATGTAGCCAGTGAGTAGTCCAAGTGCCGACCAACGAGCTGGAATGTAGCCAGTGAGTAGTCCAAGTGCCGACCAACGAGCTGGAATGTAGCCAGTGCGTAGTCCAAGTGCCGACCAACGAGCTGGAATGTAGCCAGTGCGTAGTCCAAGTGCCGACCAACGAGCTGGAAAAAAAGTCCGCAAATCAAATCCGCATGTTTTAATACATTTGCGGACGCCCATGCATCTCTATGGGCGGTTTGATTTGCGGATCTCCTGCGCTTTTTCCACAAATCACATTTGCCCTTGGACATTGGGCCTTAAGGGGAAAAAAATCTAAAATAGTGTGAAGTTCGCACAAGATGAGTTAGGTTCATTATTGCATGCTTATATTACATGCTGATGAGCTAGAATGTCATGTGACTGTTAGCTAGTAGCTGGTTAAGAATAGTTTGTGGCTTTGTGATGTTCTAAATCGAAGAGATCTCTAAATACCATCCACACTATTTATGGGGAGTTATCGGCTGTGATTAGTTTATTTACAAAAAATAATCATCCAGCATGGACGGTGATGACGACGACAGCACAATGCAGCATTGGCAGTTTTGATAATTTGACTTGCCACTTAGCAACAAATAACATTTAAGAAATCTACAGTCTACTTCGTCAACCAATCAAATGATGCTGCTCCAGTGAAGATTCACTGACTGGTTTTAGGCCTTTCTTAAGGTCATATGTAATGACCCCATTAGGCACACAGCTCTGCAGCACATAAATATATGAACGCACAACTTTACTGTACACACTACACACCCTGCAGAGCTTTCTCTCCTGCCCTGCTCTGACCTTACAGATCATTGGCGGGCAGTGAGAGCAGTGTGTAGCGGCTGCAGGTATCGCTGCACAGTTCTCTCAACGACCAGACAGAGCTTTGAGTGGTCAGGGGCGTGTAATATTCTTAGACCCCCCCCCCCCATCCATCCTGGAGTGTAAGACACTGGGACTTCTTGGAAAGACTTTTTTTTTTCCTTGCTAGAAAACACATCTTATAGTTAGAAAAAAAAATGGTAAATAAATCTGAAAACCCCTTTAAAGCATACCTGAGTTTTCAGCAAGTTTTCTAAAGTTCACCCGGTTCTTCTTACTTCTCATTTGTTGCTGTTTGCACCGTGTTTCTAGTCTGTAATATCTGATTCTCAGGTAGCCTTGCCCATTTTCTGTTCTGCTGTTTGCAATCCACTTTCAGGGAGGGGCGTGTAACAAGCTTAGAATTCAGTCAGTAGTTTATGTCCTGCGCTTCCTTGCTCTTCCCATACTGCCCTGCACAGTCTCTGGTTCAATCAGCAGGGAGACAGTATCTCAATGCTCGCCCCTCCTTCTTTTCTAGTATGAATTCAAGCATTTGGAAATATTTTGGCCATATAGTCAATAAATCCACTATAATGTGTGCACACACCAACACGCTGTAACAGCAGGAGAGTTCGAAACTGTGGAGACCGCAATGTCTGCGGATCCGTCAGCCTGCAGCCAGTGAAGATAGCCCCTCCCCATGTTGCTATGGAAGCATCCCAGTCTTTATTACTAAGGAAGCTCTGTACATAATGACAGAATGGATTGTAGAGAAGCTGGAAGGGAGACACTTAAAATGTGATGCACGGTGGTAAAGCAACAACATTTTTAATGCAAGTATATTACATAAATGATAATGACACAAGCTGGTAGATGACTAGTGGTTATCAGAAACGTTACTGCCCCTTTAAGGCTGATCTGTCTATTTGCCCAGTGAGAATTATGGTATAGAAATGGTGATCTACATAAATGGGACTTGTTTACATTGCAGAACTGTTGAATAACTCCTCACGGCTAAAATGCCTGTTTTTATTGTTTGCTTGCAGGCATTAAAATCTACTGGTCTGCGCACGGCTGATCCAAGACTGAAAGAATGCATGGACATGTTGAGACTTTCTTTACAAACTACGTCAGATGGAGTAATGCTGGACAAAGAGCTCTTCAAAAAGTAAATACTTGTACAATTTTTTTCTTTTGAAAGTACACTGATCGCCCGTGGACAGGGGCCTTGGTCTTTGCCGTATCCCGCGGCGGATCACCGCCGCCCGGGAGCCGGCAGACGGAACTCTGCTGTCAGCAGATCTGACAGATAATCGCAGTGATCCTCTGCTTGTGGACAGGGGGCTGCGCTCTCCATAGCAACGCAATGGAAAGCTTCAGATGGCGTGATTTGCCTTCGATTTACCGCTGGCGAAATCACGCCTGTGGACAGGGGGCCTAACAGAATTGAGTGCTTCTATTTTACTTTCTGAACTTGCTGTATGTTTTGAGGTTATAAGAACATTAATGTGTAAAAGAAGCATCTGCTACGTGGGGAGGATGTGTCGGGTTTGAAGCTAAACCTTTTTCGTTTTTGGTAAGTTGAATATTTGAAGCTATTGAAAGTCAGGGACACTAGATTTAGTAAATTGAGGAGAGGAGCAAAGGTTTAACCTTCTCCTCGAAGTCTGTGAAAATGAAAGATATGTGTAGCGGTTTCAAGCGCTAGGGTGGAGCCTCAGGTGTAGAAGTCGCAAGTCGGCAGAGTAGTCGGGGAAGATCCAGGCATCGGCAATGGGAGGTCTGAATTTGTAGTAAAGATGGATGAGGTGGGTAAGCGTAGTCAGAAGAGAATCCGGAAGTCGGTATCAGGTGGTCTTGTAGCAATTCAGAGAAGCAGGCAGAAGTGGAGATTGACCAATGCTGTGGAGCAGAATAATCACACAAGAATGGAGTGTCAGGGCCAGGCTTTTATATGAAGTCATAATTCGGAACAGGTGGGAGCTAAAACGGGCTGGATAGTAGGATCTGGAAATAAGATCAAGATATGCAGGGGAGCTATCCAAGGTTGGATGGCTCAGCAGGAGAGCCACCAACTAGAGCACAGGCAGTCGTGAGTTTGAGCCCTGACGGGATGCTTGTGTCCTGATGCTGCAACTTCTTCAGTTCTATGAGGTTTTTCGTCTTGACTCAACAATTGTAGTGACGGAGTTGTAGTAGATCTCTAGTGAATCAGTAGCTTGGCTCTAGATGTTGTGCAAGTTTTTGTTTCTGTTTATTCATTTCCTTTGAGTGTTGATGGGTAGATTCAGAAGTAGATTTTCTAATGACCAAGGATAGCTAAAAAATGGTGGAAGGTTTCGTGAACAAAACTTAACTGGAAGGACTTAACCCTTAAAGGGTGCCGCCCTTTTTTTCCCCCCGTTTCAGCGATCGGGACATTTGAGTACTGCTAGTAGAGTTGACTGCAGCATTTTAAGGCTTGACGGGTCAGATCAGTGGCGCTGCTGGTCAGGGGCTGTTGCGGCTGGGTGTCAGCTGTAAGAAACAGTCGGCACCTGCATTGTGTAGAGCGAGATCAACACTTAACACTCTTCCAAACAAACCTCAAACTTCCAAGACGTAAATATACAACCTGGAGCGTTAAGAGGTTAAATAACTTAAAGGGGTTGTCCCGCGGCAGCAAGTGGGTCTATACACTTCTGTATGGCCATATTGATGCACTTTGTAATATACATTGTGCATTAATTATGAGCCATACAGAAGTTATAAAAAGTTTTATACTTACCTGCTCCGTTGCTGGCGTCCTCGTTCCCATGGAGCCGACTAATTTTCGCCCTCCGATGGCCAAATTAGCCGCACTTGCGCAGTCCGGGTCTTCTGCAGTCTTCTATGGGGTCGCTCGTGTAGAATGCCGTCTCCGTGTAGCTCCGCCCCGTCACGTGCCGATTCCAGCCAATCAGGAGGCTGGAATCGGCAATGGACCGCACAGAAGCCCTGCGGTCCACGGAGACAGAGGATCCCGGCGGCCATCTTCAGCAGGTGAGTATGAAGACGCCGGACCGTCGGGATTCAGGTAAGCGCTGTGCGGGTTGTTTTTTTAACCCCTGCATCGGGGTTGTCTCGCGCCGAACGGGGGGGGGGGGGGGGTTTAAAAAAAAAAAAAAAAAAACGTTTCGGCGCGGGACAACCCCCTTAATTTTTATAGCCTGGGGGGAATAAAAAGGTAGAGGGGGATGATCCAGGGGTTAGTCTGACTGCCATTATGGAATCAGCAAGGAGTTTTTTTCCTCCCACATAATAGACCTACTGGGTGAGGGTTCCAGGCTCAGCCTTAGTCTCTGCATGGAGCCGCTGGTAAGACTAGTTCTCCTCCCCTCCCATGTGGTGGGTCTTGGGCGCTCCTCTGTACAGAGGCTCCAGTGAGTCGCGGCATCTGCCAAGGGGATCTGCTCTGTCCTGGTTTGATTTTAGTTATAACGGGGCTTCGTGGTGTTTCACTGCCTGATGCAGCCCTTCTACAAGGCTGCCTGTTCTCTGCAGGGAAGACTCTGGCTCTGGTGTAGTGGCAGTTTGTAGGTTCTGGTCATGAGACCTGCTTCACTTCCGGTACGAGATGGGGACAAAGTGCTGATGCGGCTTCGCAGGGTGTTGCTTGTTGGGGCACAAATTTGGCTGTACGGAGCTGTACTTTCCTGGAGCCATTTATTGGTGTCTGCCAGGCACCAATAGGAGGAGGCTGGACAGGGCATATAAGGAGCGCATTTCTTCAGGAGAGTCCCAGCACGTTTCTGTGTTGGAACACACTCGCAGACCTATACCCAGACCATGCAGAACAATAGGGATTGTCATCGGTGCCATGAACACCCAGGTCCAGTCCAGGAAGCCAACGGGGGTTCTACGGATATTCCGAAGAGAAACTCCTTTCTGCTGAAGCCTTCTGTCAGCTTTGTTTGGATAATTCTCCATCTTCAATTCAAAATATTAAGGAGATTGTAAAGGCAGAAGTGCACGGCTCTATGGAAGTCTTTGAGAGATCTTCCCAGTACCTCTGGGGTTAAATCTCCTCATATAGAAGTCTATGATTCCAGTAGATCAGACATAATTGAGGAGGGAGAAGCCTCTTGGTCTTATGATTCCTCTTCTGAAGATCAACTATGTGGTAAACTGCTCTGTCCGAGGGTGCTGATCTGCTGCTTTACGCGTTTCAGATCTACCATGAATCTGGAAGAAGCTACAGCGTCTCATTCAGGATCAGATGTTTGAGAGCCTTAGGCCAAGACGCTCTCAGGTCTTCAAATGTAGAATCCCTGATTAACAGAGAATAGAAGCATCCGGATAGAAGATTCTATGTTTCTAGGGCTGCAAAAAGGAAGTACCCCTTAGATGAGGAGGAGGTGGCCAATTGGGGTAAGGCCCCAAAAATGATGCATCAATAGCAAAAATTTCAAAGCAAATCAGCCCTTCCCTTTGAAGATCTTGGGTGTTTAATGGATCCTTTAGATCAGGTTTCATTTTAGGAAGAACGGGAAGGCAGCTACAACCTCTATGAAGCCTTGTACTGCAGCCACCTCTGTAGCACGATCGCTTTACATATGGTTGGGTCAGCGAGAGTCAGATTATTAATAGTTCCCCTTGGGATCGCGGAATCTCTTCCTATGACCATGGCCATTGATTTTTATCTCAGATGCATCTGCTGGTGTATTGAGATTTAGTGCCAGAGCAGTGGCTTTATCTAATTCAGCAAGAGCAGTCTCGCGGCTTAAATAGTGGATTGGGGATTTAGCTTCAGAAGCCGGGTTATGTGGTTCCTTGCCAGGGGGGGGGTTTATTTGGACAAGCATTGGATTATATCTTGGAAAATGCTTCGGATAAAGAGGGGTTCCCATCACCTGGTTTTACTAGAAGGCAGAGGCCATTTTACAAGGGACGGATGGAGAGTTTAAGGGCTGGTGCCCACGGATAGATTATCGCTGCAGAATTCACAGCCAGATGCCCACCGTGAATTCTGCAGCAATGTCCGTCGATAGACATGCCATGTTAAATGATTCTCCCCTGCCTACAAGTGGAAATCAACTGCGATTTTTCTACTTGCGGGCGAGAATCACAGCATGTTCTATTCTGTGGGGAAAATCGAATTATTGCAGTCAATGGAAGCCGTCCGTCCCGCGATATTTCGCGCAGTGGGCACTGCAGAATCTGTGCCATAGCCCAGCACTAAATGCCCTGCACTGCGCATGCGGGCCAGCTCGCCGGGCGAGACACTCGCAGCAGATCAGGACAGGTGAGTATGGGGTCTTTGGAGGTCGCAGGGTCTGATTGTGCTGCGATATTTCGCAGTCTGAATCTGACATGGCCGTGGGCATGAGGCCTAAGAGAAATAAATCCTGGGAATTTAGAGGTAATAAAAACAATTGTTCAAGAAAAGTCTGACTCTACCAATAGAAGCCACCCGTGACGCCAGGCCCCACGTCAGCGGTTCTTTCCCTCTATTTTCAGGCCTGGGAAAAGATTTCAGCAAGTCCTCGGATAAAAGTGGTTTAAGGAGGATATAGTCTGGACTTCCTCTCCTCCAGAAAGATTTCACCTCATGGATCTAAGATCCGATTCCACAAAACAATCTACCCTCTTGAAAGAAGTTTTTTTTTTTCCCCTCATAGACTAAAATGTTTTAGTTCCAGAGACAGAGAAAGGGCGAGGTTTTTATTCCACCCTAAAATTCGTGTAATAGTAAACTTTAAAGAACTGAACAGATTCCTTTTATAACGAAAATTCCAGATGGAGTCTTTTCTGACTATAGCTGATCTACACCTGAACCATGTAATGGCATCGAGTAGACATCAAGGATGCCCGTTACCAGGTTCTGATCATCCCACATCACAGAAGTACTTCAGAGCGGCAGTAAGCAATATTTCGTCTTCCATCCCAGCCCTTACCATTTGGGTTATCTCGGGCCCCGTGGCTTTTGCAAAATTGGCTGTAGAGATGATGATTCATGCATGAGAATAGGATATAGTCATCGTACCTGGACGATTTTCTCCTGGCTTGGTTTCATTCAGTGAAGATTCTTAAAACTTGGTTTTGTCGCTAATGTCCAGCTTGGGTTGGAATATAAACTGGGAAAAATCTTCCCTTGTCCCAAACATGAGATGTAGTTTTCTGAGGTTCCTTCTGAATTCCAGGTTGCAGAAAGCTCAGTAAGGCCTCGTGTCCACGGCACGTTCGGATTCCAAGTGTGGAATCTCTCAGCCATGGACATTCAATACCTGACTTCTATACCGGGAAAGATCTTTGAACAAATTATTAAACGGCATGTACGCAAGTACTTGGATGAAAATGGAGTAATTAACCAGAGCCAGCTTGGGTTTGTAACAAAGAAGTCATGCCAGACAGGTCTGCTGACACTTGTCTGGGGGGGGGGGGAGAGGAGAAGGGAGAAGGGAAGGGGGTACTGTGGAGGGAGGGAGGGGGGAGGATGTATAGGTCAGGCCTCGAGGCTCATTCCATAGATAAGGTAGAGTGGGAGTCGAGCCAAAGCCCCATATTTTCCTAAATTTGGCCGGGCATCCTTGGTTTTGGTAAATAATTTTCTCGTAAGAGGTTACGGTATTTACCAGTTGGGTCCAATGTAGGATTGAAGGGGTTTCCACAGCCATCCACTTCATGGCTATTACCTTGCGGGCCAAGAACAGCACTTTTTCCAGAAAGGTGCGAGTGTGGTGTGGCCACACCTCCTCCTCCAGCAGGCCAAACAGCGCCACCCTGGGGTCTAGGTCGATAGCCAGTGGGGGAGGTAGTAGTGCGTTTATCTCATACTATACTTATTGAAAAAAAATGACCAAATATGGGATTGACAAGGCAACTGTCAGGTGGATTCACAACTGGCTGAGTGATCGTACTCAAAGGGTGGTCATAAATGGCTGCACATCCAAGTGGAAGAATGTATCAAGTAGGGTACCACAAGGCTCTTTCCTAGGCCCAGTGTTGGTCAACATTTTTATAAATGATCTGGAGGAGGGAATTGATGGGAAACTGATCAAATTTGCTGACAACACAAAGCTAGGAGGGATAGCTAACACTAGGGAAGAGAGAGTATTCAAAAAGATCTAGAAAAGCTTGAACAGTGGGCAGCGACTAACAGAATGGTATTTAACAAGGAGGAATGCAAAGTTCTACATCTGAGCAAGAAAAATTTAAAAAAGCACATACAGAATTGGAGGAATTGGGCTAAGCAGCAGCTCATGTGAAAAAGACTTGGGTATACTAATAGATCATAGACTGAACATGAGTCAACAATGTGATGCAGCAGCCAAAAAGGCAAATAGAATTCTGGGATGTATTAGGAGAAGCATAGCGTCTAGATCACGTGAGGTAATTATTCTCCTCCTACTCTTCGTTAGTCAGACCTCATCTGGAATACTGGGTCCAGTTCTGGGCACCCCACTTTAAAAAAGACATAGGCAAACTGGAGCAAGTTCAGAGAAGAGTTACCAAGATGGTGAGCAGTCTGCAAATCATGTCCTATGAGGAACGGTTAAAGGATCTGGGAATGTTTAGCTT